>NC_133619.1:438621351-438671351 GCF_048593235.1 Sminthopsis crassicaudata
AGTATTCCAGGAATGGAATAGAGCCAGATCAAAGCTGTCCTTGGGGTAAAATAGGATTGTTCCTACTATGGAATTTTACCAGTACTCTAAAATTTAAGAGCAGTATTTATTTCAAACTCTGCATTTTCCTCCAAGAGAAAAAAAATCAGGATAATTTGATCAACATCTTTGAGGTCACCATAGACAACATGACCTCAGACACCATGTAAATCTGGCCAAGTCACTTAATATTTGCTAGACTCAGTTTCCTCATGTGTAAATTGTGGGTAATAATACCCCATTGTCCTTGCTTTAAAGGGTTTTTCTTTATTTATTTTTGTTTATTAAAGCTTTTTATTTTCAAAACATATGCATTAATATTTTTTCAACACTGAATCTTGTAAAAACTTGTATTCTCAATTTTTCTCCCTCCTCCCCACCCTTTCCCTTAGATGGCAAGTAATCCAATATATGTTAAACATGTTTAAAATATCTGTTAAATTCAATATCTGTATACATATTTATAGAATTGTTGTACAAGAAAAATCAAATCAAAAAGGAAAAAGAATGAGAAAGAAAACAAAACACAAACAACAACAAAAAAAGTGAAAATGTTGTGTTGTGATTCACACTCAGTTCCCACAGTTCTCTCTCTGGGTGTAGATGACTCTCTTCAATACAGTATCATTGGAACTGGCCTCAATCATCCCATTGTTGAAAAGAGCTACATCCATCAGAATTGATCATCATATAATCTTGTTGTTGTTATGTATAATGTTCTCTTGGTTTGCTCATTTCATTTAACATCAGTTCATGTAAGTCTCTCCAGGACTCTTTGAAATCATCCTGCTGGTTTTTTCTTACAGAACAATAATATTCCATAGCATTCATATATCATAACTTATTCAGCCATTCTCCAACTGATGGGTATCCTCTGAGTTTCTAGTTTCTTGCCATGGCAAAAAGGGCTGCCACAAATATTTTTGCACATGTGGGTCCCTTTCCCTCTTTTATTTATCTCTTTGGAATATAAGCCTAGTAGAAACACTGCTGGATCAAAGGCCAGTTTGATAGCCCTTTGGCCATAGTTTCAAATTGCTATCCAGAATGCTTGGATCCATTCATAGTTCCATCAACAATGTATTCATGTCCTAATTTCCCCACATCCCCTCCAACATTCGTCATTATCTCTTCATGTCATCTTAGCTAATGTGAGAGGTGTGTAGTGTTATCTCAGAGTTGTCTTAATTTGCATTTCTCTAATCAATAATGATTTAGAGCATCTTTTCATATGACTACAAATGGTTTCGATTTTTTCATCTGAAAATTGTCTGTTCATATCTTCTGACCATTTGTCAATTGGAGAAGGCCTTGAATTCTTATAAATTTGAGTCAATTCTCTATTTTAGAAATGAAGCCTTTATCAGAACTACTTTTAAGGGTTTAAATAAGTTTAAAGCACTTGTAAAGTGCTTTACAAGTTTTAATATATTATAAATGAAAGTCACATAAATATTTATCTACATAAATAAAAAACATATCTATCTGTCTGCCTCTAACTCTTATCTACTAGTTCCTTTTCTACTCTCTGTAAACATGACAATATCTCCCCTAAATTAAAAAAAATTAGATTCTACCACTTCCTCAATATATTATCCTCTATCTCATTCCCTTTTCTGAAACTCCTAGAAAAATGTTTTTCTTTCATTGCCTTCAGTTCATCTCCTCCATTCATTTTTCAATCCTTTGCAGACTTGCATTACTCAGCTGTAACTACTGTCTCTGAAGTTATCAGTGACTTCTTAGATTGTTAAATCTGCTGACCTTTTCTGGACCTATGTGTTGCATTTGACACTATTGACATCTGGATAAGTCTCTTCTTTAGGTTTTTTGTGATTACACTCACTCTTGGCTCTCCTTTTCCTTGTCTGCTGCTTCAGTCCAGTGAGAAGATAACCCTTTGGCCTGAGCTGCCTATATGCAGTGTTGTATACCTCTACACAACCTGTGTACCAGGTACAGTGTGCCTGTACCTGCTGCTTTGTCACTTGCCCATCACCACAGGACTTTGAGATACATTAAAATGGTGAAAAGGTATAAGTAATGTCTTTTGATCCATGCATAAATTGAATTTAAATGAGGAGAATTGGACAAAGTCATCAGCTTCACTCTTTCTTCCAGAGTCATTGAAGTTCAGTGGCAAGACAAAAGTCAAGATTACTGGTGATGACTTGAATGGCAGTGGATGACTTTGACATCTTCAATGTCTAACCAAACTCTAAGTGCTCCATGGCACCTGTTTCCACTGCCTTCATGATCTGTTGGAACAAATTTTTAACATCTACCCATTCCTCTGGTGGAGGAATATCCCACATGCTAACTCTAACTCACTAACAGGTTTGAGGTCCATTGATTACCCTCGACCTGCCAAAATAGTTTACTGGAGTGTGGCTGCTGGGCAGGTTACAATTTCTTGGCATCATAGGTGAGAGTTGGATGGTATGTGGACACCAAAGTTGGAAAGTAGCCTTGAAAAGGGCTCAAAATGCTTCACATCCTAGGAACCAGTCTTTCCTGAGATCTGTATACCCTTCTACTGTGGGTAAAATACTTTCAAACAGTATCACATACTATAGAGAAATCTTTCATGAAAGCTAATTGATATGTCAAACTCCATCATCTTAATTGAGTGGTAAATTTGGATTGAATGATACTCAAAGGAGTAGACAACTGCCAACATCCTCAGTGATGCTGGCAATTGAAGAAATTGGAAATGACAATCCAAGTCCCCCTACTATGACCACTGAGTAGTCTAAGTGAATGTGAGATTTGTATTCAGAGAGGATCCAGATCTCAGTGAGAGCTAGAAGATTGAGGGGGTGGGAAAGGAAAAGCAAGTTCGTTAACTATGGACCAGGTATTCTAGAGAACACCATGGAAGGAGTAAGCAGAACTGGAGTAAGATCTTTGGAGATTAAAATTAAGGAAGTTGGGTGTAAAGGAGCAGTGGGGGATTATGAATTTTTTTAAACAATGACAGTCAAGGATTCAGGGTGGGAAGATGTTAACTACAGAGAAAGTAGACCTAGTCAACTATCAGAAGCTAGAAAAATATTTACTAATGACACTGGGGAAGATTAGACTGTTCTAGATATCCAACTTTGTGACTGGTAATGGCTTCATGTCCTTTGAGGCTCAGAAAATTTCATTTACAATAATTAAGAATGGGGAAGGTATGCTCTTAGAGAACTGGACTGGAGGCAGGATTCCTAAATTCAGTATATCCAAAATGGTACTTATCTTTCTCTCCCAAACACATCTCTTCCAAACTTCCCTATTTCTTTTTAAGGTTCCATTTTTTCTAAGATCTCAGGTTTATAATTTTGGTAACATTGACTTTTGCTTCATATGTCCAAATCCTTGCTATTTCTACCTCCACATCTCTTACAACTAATCTCTCTCTATTCATAGTCATACCCATAATTCATCTTTGGTCCAGATTATTATAAAGGCTTCCTAAGTGGTTTTCCTGTCTGTTTTCTCATGTCTAACATAAACACTCTCATCAAAATGAATTTCCTTCAATATAAAACTGATCATATTATTTCCTTACTCTATACACTCTAGTGATCCTTAATTACCCATAGGACAAAGTACATATTTGTATTTAGCCTTTAAAGGTTTTTGCAACCTGATCCCAAAATATAGATACTCATCTGCATAAACACAAACACACAGACGCACACAGCTATAGTAAAACAAAACAAATTACCATGTTGGATATGCAAAAAAATTGTTTTTTAAATTTCACCTAAGTCTATCCCTTTTCTATTAGAGGTGGATAGCATTATCATTAATCATTGGAATCATTAATCCATTAAAAACAAGGTTGATAATTACATTCTTCTTTAGTTCTTTAAAATATTGTTATGGAATAAATTGTTTTCCTCTTCCATCTGCCTCAGTTTCCTCAATTCCAAAATGGGGATAATAATATTTCCTACCTTCTGAGGTTGCTAAAATGAGATAATATTTAAAAAGTACTTTGTGAACTATAAAATAGCGCTATTTAAATTTTATAATAATTTTAAAATTTATTTTCCTTACACTTATTCTCTAAATAATACATATCTGCTAGTTGTCTTCCCTTTTAGAACATAAGGAGTATGGAGAGTAGAAATTGTTTCATTCTTTATATTTTTATCTCATACCTAGCATAAAGCCTGGCACATAGCAGATGATTCATAAATGCTTACTGATTAATACTATTACATGATCATTTTATGCATTTTGTCAACTATATTGAATCTTGATTATTTCAAAATTGAATACTTTTGTATACTTTTAAGTAAACTGATGTTACCTGGTGGTAGTTCTATGTGATGGCTCATTGTGCTAAAGAGCTCAGATCTCTTGGAGTGAAATATGGTGTCTGAGTGACTCTTACCATATTCTTGTACACAAACAATAAGCTTTTCTCCAAATCTTGATAGAACCTTGCAGCTGTCATGTGAAGCTTAAAACATGTGGACATAATTAACGAGTGCATAAAGATGTTTTTCATAAAACATGGAAAATTCTTCTTATTGATTTTACCTATTAAAACCACACTGTATATAGAGAAGCTTATGGAGCAAATTATTTACTCTAAAGGAACATTTAGGTTTCTTTAGAGTGTATCCAATGGCCAGATGATTTTCCTATGCTTTGCACACAGGGAGAATGTCATATAAAACTGTTTGATAGCTTGATCTCTCATGTTTGGTTAGATACTTGTTCTACCTTTGGAAAGGCCCATTATCTATTTTTTTTTTCCATTTTAGAGAGCAACTTCTTATGTTGGCTCTTTAGACTATTGAATAAGAAAATCACCAGCTGTGAGCAAATCCTTGTCAGCCACAGAGAAAAGATAAGTAACTTTCTCTTTTAATAATGACATTACACAATTTTTTCAAAACTCAAAGATGTATTTTATTTATTTTTAATTAAATTTTTTTATTAATTGAAGCTTTCTATTTTCAAAACATATGCAAGTTTAATTTTTCAACATTGACCTTTGCAAAACTTTATGTTTCAATTTTTTCCCCAATTCTTCCCACTTCCTCCCTGATTCGGCAAGTAATCCAATATATGTTAAACATGGTAAAATATATGTAAATTGAATATAGACATACATATTTATGCAATTATCTTGCTGCATAAGAAAAATCTGACCAAAAAGGAAGAAAAATGAGAAAGAAAATAAAATTCAAGCAAATAACAACAAAAGAAGTGAAAATGTTATATTGTGATTCACAGTCAGTTCCCATAGTCCTCTTTCTGGGTATAGATGGTTCTCTTCATCACAAGATCATTAGAACTGGTCTGAATCATCTCAATGTTGAAGAGAGCCACGTCCATCAGAATTGATCATTGTATAATCTTGTTATTGTTGTATACAATGTTCTCCTGGTCCTACTCACTTCACTGAGCATCAATTCGTGTAAGTGTCTCCAGGCCTCCCTGAAATCATCGTCCTGATCATTTCTATAAAACAATAATTTTCCAAAACATTCATATGCCATAACTTATTTAGCCATTTTTCAACTGATCCACTCAGTTTCCAGTTTCTTGCCACTATAAAAAGGACTGCCACAAAAATTTTTACACACATAGGTCCTTTCCCTCCTTTAAGATCTTTTTGGGATATAAGCCCAGTAGAAACACTGATGGATCTAAGGTATGCACAGTTGGATAGCCCTTTGGCCATAGTTCCAAGTTGTCAAAGCTGTATTTTTTATTTTATTTTTTTATTATAGCTTTTTATATACAAAACATATGCATGGGTAATTTTTCAACATTGACCCTTGTAAAAACTTCTGTTTCAACTTTTCCCCTCCTTCCCTCCACCCCTTCCCCAAATGGCAGGTAGTCCCATACATGTTAAATATGTTAAAGTATATGTTAAATACAATATATGTATACATATTTATACAGTTATCTAGTTTCACAAAAAAGATTGGATTTAGAAAGAAGTTAAGAATAACCTGAGAAGAAAAAACAAAAATGCAAGCAAACAATAACAGAAAGAGTGGAAATGTTATGTTGTGGTCCATACTCACTTCCCAGTGTCCTTTCTCTGCGTGTAGCTGGTTCTGTTCATTACAGATCAATTGGAACTAATTTGGATCCTCTCATTGTTGAAGAGGGCCACTTCCATCAGCATTGATCTTCATATAGTATTGTTGTTGAAGTGTATAATGATCTCCTGGTTCTGCTCATTTCACTCAGCATCAGTTCATGTAAGTCTCTCCAAGCCTCTCTCTATTCATCTTGCTGGTAATTTCTTTTTTTTTTTTTTTTAATTTTTAATTTTATTTTATAATTATAACATTTTTGACAGTACATATGCATGGGTAATTTTTTACAACATTATCCCTTGCACTTACTTCTATTCAGATTTTTTCCCTTCCTCCCCCAACCCCCTCCCCCAGATGGCAAGCAGTCTTATATATGTTAAATATATTACAGTATAATTTAGAGACAATATATGTGTGTAGAACCGAATTTTTTGTTGCACAGGAAGAATTGGATTCAGAAGGTAAAAATAACAGTTTACATTCATTTCCCAGTGTTCCTTTTCTGGGTGTAGCTGGTTCTGTCCATCATTAATCAATTGGAATTGGATTAGCTCTTCTCTATGTTGAAGAAATCCACTTCCATCAGCATACATCATACGAGGGTACAGTATCATTGTTGAAGTGTATAATGATCTTCTGGTTCTGCTCGTTTCACTCAGCATCAGTTGATGTAAGTCTCTCCAAGCCTCTCTGTATTTCTCCTGTTGGTCATTTCTTATAGAACAATAATATTCCATAACATTCATATACCCTAGTTTACCCAACCATTCTCCAATTGATGGACATCCATTCATCTTCCAGCTTCTAGCCACTATGAAAAGGGCTGCCACAAACATTTTGGCACATACAGGACCCTTTCCCTTCTCTAGTAGTTCCTTGGGGTATAAGCCCAGTAGTAGTATGGCTGGGTCAAAGGGTATGCACATTTTGATAACTTTTTGGGCATAATTCCAGATTGCTCTCCAGAATGGTTGGATTCTTTCACAACTCCACCAACAATGCATCAGTGTCCCAGTTTTCCCACAGCCCCTCCAACATTCATCGTTATTTGTTCCTGTCATCTTAGCCAATCTGACAGGTGTGTAATGATACCTCAGAGTTGTCTTAATTTGCATTTCTCTGATCAATAGTGATTTGTGCTGGTAATTTCTTACAGAACAATAATATTCCATAACATTCATATACCACAACTTATTCAGCAATTCTCCAATTGATGGGCATCCATTCATTTTCCAGTTTCTGGCCAGTACAAAGAAGGCTGCCACAAACAGTCTTGTACATACAGATCCTTTTCCCTTCTTTAAAATCTCTTTGGGATATAAGCCCAGTAATAGCACTGCTGTATCAAAGAGTATGCACAGTTTGATAACTTTTTGGGCATAATTCCAGATTGCTCTCCAGAATGGCTGGATCCATTCACAATTCCACCAACAATGCATCAGTGTCCCAGTTTCCCCATCCCTTCCAACATTTGTCATTATCTTTTCCTGTCATCTTAGCCAATCTAACAGGTGTGTAGTGGTATCTCAAAGTTGTCTTAATTTTCATTTCTCTGATCAACAATGATTTGGAACACCTTTTCATATGAGTAGAAACAGTTTCAATTTCTTCATCTGAAAATTGTCTATTCATATCCTTTGACCATTTATCAATTGGAGAATGGCTTGATTTCTTATAAATTAGAGTCAATTATCTATATAGTTTTGAGATAAGACCTTCAAAGCTATATTTTAAAAGTGACTAGTGTATATGCAATTCCAGTAGCAATTATTGTCCCCTTAATATATACACAGTTGAGAGATACTTTAAATTTGCTTCCATTGGACCTTCTCTTCTTTGTCTTAACAAATTGAAAAATATTCCCTCACCCCAATAGTGTTTCTATTCTATAATCAGAAAGTACTAATTTTTCAATAAGATACTAGGAACAGAAGGGAAAAAGCTAACTTTTATCTTAAGAGTTAGTGAGGAGACAGGGAGATAGACAGAGAGACACATGCAGAATGAGAGATAGAGAAAGAAAAAGAGAGGGAGAGGGAAGGGAGGGACAGAAAGAGGAAGGGAGGAGAAAAGGAAGGAGGGAAAGAGGGAGGGAGGGGGAAAGAGAGAGGGAAAAAAGGAGGGAGGTGGGAAAGAGGGAGGGAAAGGGAGAGACAGACACACAGAGCCAAAGAGACAGAGACAGAGACACACACACAGAGATAGACAGAGAGACAGAGACAAAGAGATAGACAGACCGACAGAGACAAAGAGAAAGACAGAGAGAGAGACAGAGATGCAGAGACAGAAACAGAGACAAAGAGAGAGACAGAGACAGAGACAGAGACAGAGAGGCAGGTTGTTTCAGACTAAGACTCCCTGGGTAAGTATCCCTGGATGAGATCACCTCAAGTCCAGAATCTACTCTTCTTATTAACTGAGAAACTAGATTTTATCAGGTCTCTCAGGTTTGGGGAAAACAATGCACACCAACCAATCTCACACAAAAGATTGATAATCTGAAACAGATGACCAAACTGTTAATTGAAGTGGGTCATAGTCTATGACTTTCTAGTGTCCAGAGTGCTTGTATTATTACCTTTCTTAGGGTTTCCTCTTCCTACTGCCCAGGGGGCTGGGAGTGTATTATTATTATTAATTACTTGGCTAACAAAGGGAATGTATTTGTGGAAAATTATTGACATGTATCTTTTGGACACACCTTTTTAAGGGATGGGAATGTTTGTGTCTACCAGATAAAGTATATGGATATATGCTGGGTTGTATGTATGCTAACAAATTCTTATCCTTCCACTCCCATGTCCTGAATTCTGTATAAATTGTTCTTTCAGTAATGGAAAAGTTAGATTGAACTCTATGACAATCTGAAAGCGGTTCATTAGCTACATTTTAGTCTCCTCGGTGAGATCAGAAAGAGATTCTTGTTTCATCTGCTGTATATTTACATCATCTTTAAACCTTGTTTAAGATACTATGTCTTATAAAAGGTTTTCATTCTCCTTTGAACTGTGACCATACTGTTTTTTCTGATAGTGTTTCAATATTTTTCCCTCTTGAAGGGAAATATCAGAGTTCTTATAGGCAATGCTCCAAAGTAATATTAATGGTAAATAATTATTCATGGTGCTATATCAGTCAAATATAAATATCATATATAAAATACAATATATACCTACACACACACACAACACACACACACACACACACACACAACAAACACACACACACACACATATATATATATATTTATATATGTTGTCTCTCCTCCCCTAATTGTAAATTTATAGAAAGTAGGGATTTTTATTTTCATTTTTACCTTTGTATTTATACCACATAACCTAGTATTGGATACGTACACATATTTGTTAGGAAAGGCCTTCTTTATGAGATGGTACTTGAGAAACGGCCAATGCAAAGGCTTCCAGGTGGAAGATGGAATGTGGTCTAAAAGAAGCATAGATATGTTTAATTTGAATGCACTAGAGTGTAAATGGAGAGGAATAATATACAATAAGGTTAGAAAAGTGGGTAGGCAAAGTTTTGAAAAACTTTAAATGCCAGTATGAAGCTATTAGATAACTAATAAAGACAAAAATAAAATTTAAAGATGTTAATATGGAAAAATAATTTTTTGACTGTTTTTGGAAGCTTGCTATTGTAGAAGAACAAAATTTGCTGCTGTTTGCTTGTAATAGAAATCCATCTCCTTAGTTATGAGCAAATATTCCATAAAAATCCAGTAGTTGTTTCATGCAAACAAATAATTTATACTTTAAAAATAGGGAACAAAACACAGATTATTTTCTGGTTTACTGTCTAATGGTATTGCTTCTGGTTATCTGGATTGATGGACTTTTTTTTTTTCCCTTTTTTTCTAAGTTTAAGTTTCTCTGTAATAACCTGGTAACAGAAAGGGAAGGTTGTGTAAGTGCTGAGAATCTTTCCACATCTGATTGTACTTACTGTTTTAGTGTTCCTCTTGAAATTAAAATATTTTGAAAGTATAGAGCTTTTACTTCCAAATGATTTCATATGGTTATATCAGGGAATGTCTTCCTGAGGTAGTGGTGGGGAGGAGGAGGAGTGGTGTGTGATAGTAAGTAGGTCAGAGAATGGGGGAAGGCCTGGATAGGACTCTGGGGCCAGATACCTGTATTAACATCAGAGGTACCAGTGGGCCACACTGGTTCACAGAACAAGAATGGGAGGGAATAGGAAGGGGAAATGGATAAACCAGTTTGAATAAAAAGGAAAATCATTTTGGGCTTTCATCCAAAACTCAAAGCAAACACAAATGGAACCTTTTATTTTTAGGCCACAGATTTTCAGGAAACAACTTTTCAGTTTTCCATAGCCCTAATTGTTCTGGTTTTATCCAGGCCTAGAAGGAAATTTACTGAAATACCACAAGAAAGGCACTTGGGGGGTGGAGGTTTGGGAGTGGGGAGGTGATTTTCTCTTGACAGCAAGCAGGAAGGACTGGAAATTTTGGATGATAGCCTGCTCTTGTAATATTTTTGGCCCTATTGTGTAGCCTAAGGAATAAGATGAAGTTTGGATAAACATCAGAATGTTTATGTGTCCGGGGTGGTATTTTTCTGAATTAAACTTTATGATATGGGGAACGTACAGAGGAAATTCCATTTTTGTGAACTTCAAATCTTTCTTATCCTATACACTTGAATTTTGTTCCAACAAAAGGGAATGGAATGAACCCATTGGCCAGGACTGCATATGGACTAATTAAAATAGAATTTCTGTTGTAACATATAGATTGTTAGAGCTGGAGGGAAACTTAGAGATGATCTTGTTCAGCCCCCTCATTTTGTAGGAGGAGGAATCTGACCTCAGGGAGATTAAGGGACTTGCTCAAGATCACAGAGCTAGTTAATAATGGGGCTGAGAACAGAACCCAAGTCTCTTGATCCTGTGTAATGTTCTTTCTTCTACCCTAAATGGCAAAGTATTTAAAGATTTAGTCTTCTTCTACATAAAGGCATAATTCCTTTTTTGAGCAAAACTTATAAAAATATTTATTTTACTTTAGAGCAAGGATTTAACCTCTTTTAAGTTATAGACCCCTTTGGCAGTCTGGTGAAGTCTATGGGAGTACCTCTTTTCATGTTTTTAAATGCATAAATTAAATACGTAGGATTCCAAAGGAAAGCAACAACAACAACAACAAAACCAAGTTCGTGGATTTCAGGTTAAGAACCCATGTTCTAGAGAAAGATTCTGTGAAGAATGAAAAATTCAAAAGACATAATTTCTGGGTAATTATCAATCATTTTATTAATTATGACTAGGGAATAATCTTTCTCTTATAAACATCATGAAGGCTGATCAATGGATATATACTCTTGGAACAATGGGTGTTCCTGACAGATGTTAATCAACTCTGACTGATTAACAATTAATTAAACCTGATTTTGATTATATTACTTTTACTCCTCTCTGCTCAGACCACCCCAGCTTTGGGCAACCTAGTCAAAGGTTTTAAGCCTACATAGAACACAATAGGATGTAATTCATCTAGCTTAGATTTTCTTTCTAGGATTTTCTAGTTGGGTAGGGTTCCACCGAAGTTTTCCCTCAAGAATTTGGGGTACTATTTCATCTTTTTTTGTCTTTTCTTCTTCCTTTTCCTTCCTTTCCCTTTCTCCACATAGAGAATCATACCTTTACCTTCAGGTGCTCTGCCTAAAGAAATGTAAATTTTGATCACTGAAATCTTACAAAGATATCTTTGGGTTTATGGACTAAGAACATGCCTTAAACCCAAATTACTCTAGCTCTCACCAACAACAGGTCCCAGGTCAATCCCGATTTGATCTTTGTTTGTTCCTTGATTGATTCAGAGTGAACATAAATTGCATTTGTTTCTTTTTTGATCAGAAACTCTGAGATTCTCCCCCTTCTCTATGATTTTTTTTGACTAGATAAAAGAGTCTATTCTCTGCCTCACTTCTTACTTAACCTTAATCACTGATTGAGCATTGCCTCAGTATACTTGAGACCTGTTAAAGACCTTAGCTTAAAAAAAGGCCAAGGTCTCCCATTACATCCAGAACAATCTCCAGTTGTGCTGATCTATATGTATTATATAGATATTATATAGATATAGACAATATATCTATATGTATATATTGGACCCACATGGCTCTAAAGGAGAAAGTGAGGCTGGTGACTTTGCACAGCCCTCCCTGACTTAAATCTAATTCACTTGCATGACATAATATCACCTCTCTGATGTAATGGTCTTCTTAAAAAACTGAGGACAAACAACAACAATGAATAATCTACCAGGGGCTGATATCTGAGTGAAGAAATAGAAAGGGAAAATTTTGGAAGACTTGCAGGTGACTACAGATGACAGGGCATGGATGGGTTGGGATTGCTTGGTGGGAGGTAAAGTTTGATGAGAGCAGCCTACAGAGTACTTCTTTCAAGTTAGCAAAGATTTATTATTATTAAGCTCCCTACTTCTGGAAGTCATGTCCCTCTTCATGGGGCCCAAGATCTTGTTAGATAATTGTACTTTAATGCCACATTATGCTACTGACTTGTAAGGTACTACACAATCCTCAGATTTTTTTTTTTTTTTTTGAGAATATAACTTCCAATGTTTCCTTCGTTTTATACTTGTGAAGTTGATTTTTTTGTACCCAAAGACAAAACTTTAATTTACATTTATTCCTGTTGTATTTTGTTTTATTAAATTTATTAAATTAAATAAAATCATTACATTTGCTTGTCAAAATCTTTTTAGATCTTGAATCAGTCTTAGTTATCTCTATTAGCTTTGTGGCAGCTACAGACTTAATGTGCATATCATCATGTCTTTATGTTAGTCACTCATAAAAATGCTAAGCAGTGTGAGGCAAAGAGTGCTCTGGAATACTACCCCAGAGATTTCTTGTAGAGTAGATTTTGAACCATGAATAGTACTTTTAGTCTCACTCTTCAAAAATTAATTTATCATTGAATTTATCTGATTGTATATTGTCTAATCCATATCTTTTCATCTTCTTTATAAGAATAATATGAAATAATTTATCAAAAAATTTCTTAAAATCTAGACAAACTGTAGTTATATCATTCCTCCATCTATTAGTTTAATAATACCATCAAAAAAGGAAATGGAGTTAAACTGGTATGATCTGTTCTTGATGAAGTCTTGATGAAGTGATAAAGTCACTTCCTTTTCAAATATTGCCAACCATCACTTTACTAATTTGTTTGAGAGTTTTCCCAGAAATGAAAGTCAAGCTTACTGGCTTTTATTTTTGCATATTTTCCTCTTTGCTTTTTTTTTTTTTTTTTTTTTTTTTTTTTTAATTTGGAAAACAGGGCAATATTTTCCCTTTCCCAATTTTGCTCTATATCTGTTTTCCCTGATTTTTCAAAACTCGTGAGAGTGGCTCAGTAATCATGTTTAAGTTTGTCTAAGCCATGAGGATATGATTCGTGTGGGCTGCATGGCTTAAATTCATCAAGGGCAAGTAGGTAATACCTTATCATTTTCTTACTTATTTTGGAGAGCAAATCTTTAATCACTTTTGTTCGGTCATTTCCAGTGTAAAAGTCAATTTTCATATACAGAAAAAAATAGAAACAAAATAAGGATCAGACAGCTTTTCCTTCTCTTTGTTATCAGTTCATATTGTCCTCCCTCCCCACCCCCTTCAGGCAAGGGTCTTATCCCTTCTTTTGATCCTCTTTTTTTTTTTTTTTTTGAGATAGTTTAAAAAGCCAATGACCCTCTTGATAGTTCTTAGTCTCCCTTGTTTGCTTCAGTTCATTCTGAACTTTAACATCCTTGACACTATTTTTATAAGATTGTGAGCTCATATTAATTTTCTGTTTCCTGGCTTTGCTTCTATCTTCTGTATATTTGTTTTGAAAATCTAAGTTAGTTTTTGAGCTCACTATGCATCCACATTTATCTCATATTTTTCTTATCACTGGAATAATTTCATTTTGTGTTTTCAGAAGTTTATCCTGAGTATATTCCTTGTTGATTTTCCTTGAATCATTTTTTTCCCTCTCTTTCCTCTCAACTTTTTGAAATCTGCTTTCCCAAAACCTAAAAGGCATGTCTTACTAATTCCTATATTTTTCTCTCCTGTATCACAAATTCTAGGATGCAGTAATTACTTCCTCCCAGAATTCCCATCATTTTGTTGACTGCAAATAGTTCTTACCCGTTTGTGAGAATTAGATTCAGAATAGTTAGTTCCTCTACTTTTTGAATAATGAAAATGTCGCTATGGCAAGTTAAGAAGCTGTTAGTTGTTTTGCTTTTGGCAGGGAAACAGAAACACCCACACACATACATGCATACACATAGACAGAGAGACAGAAAGAGACAGAGAAACAGGGAAACAGAAAGAGAAACAGGGAGATAGAATCAGAGAAAGAGACAGAGGACACATAAACACAAAGACACACACAGAGAGAACTTTGTAAAAATGAAGTTCCCCATTACTATAGCAAACCTTTGTACCTAATATATGATCTGTTTTTAAAACTCCTTCCTTATCTATTTCCTTTTTCTGTGCACATGATCTATAGTGTACTACAATGAAAAAAGTCACTTCTGTTTTTCTTGCTTTTGGCCTTCACACAAATACTCTCTATCATGCTTCCCTTTCCCCCCCAGCTTCCACTTCCTGGATTTCCTCATGTGCATATATTCTTAATGTACAGTGCTATTCTACCCTTGCTTTTATTCTTCCTGTTTCTTTTGGATAAAATATTCCCTTAATGGCAGTTGGTGATACAGCTGCTGGTGGTTTACAGTCAGGAAATCCTGAATTTTAATCCAGTTTCAGATACCTGGACAAGTTACTTCACCTCTGCCTCAGTTTCCTCAACTGCAAAATGACACCCATTTTATATGTTCCTACCTTCAAGTGTAATTGTAAGAATCAAATGGAGTATTTGTGAAATGTTTAGTATCAAGTTTAGCACATAGTAGGATTTTAATAAATTCTGGTTTCTTTCTCCCTTTCTTTCCTCCTTTCCTCCCACCCACCATGGACTAGTCATGGGTTTTATCATCCTACCAAATCTCAGTGATATGCATGAGGTCAAGTTGTTTTAGAACCTCTAGCTCCTCTTGAATTTTGTCTTCTGTGAGTCTGTAGGCATCCCAGCTTCTACTTTTCTTGTTCTCTGGGACTATTTCTTATAGTATCTAACTACAGATATATGAAGATAGTCTCTTCTCTCTTTCCTCCTTTATTATTTTAAGTTTGAAGCCTTTTGATTAGATTTTTTTTTTTTTTTTTTTTTTGGCCAGCCTCTGTTAGCTAGCTCTATTCTACTCTGGCCAGGAATTTGTAATCTGTGATGCAGAAATTTAAATCTCATTCTCAGACAATAGTTTCTTTGACAGATGCTCACTTCTCAAATTAATTTTTCACTGTTATATCCCTTGCTTATTATAATGGGCAAAAGTAAAGAAAATACAGCCCACACCCTTATGGTCTTCAGTTTCTTGCTAAAGACTTCATAATTGTTGGCAATATTTTTTAGGTTTCTTCCAGAGGAGACAATTTTGTCCACGTGAATTACAGAAGTGAGTGGAGTTATGCATCTGAATCTATATGGAGAGATTCTCTGTTATATTTTGGATATATGCCCCAGGCATTGAAAGATCTCTCTGATATGGTTGTTAGGTTGGCAAATAACATCCTTAGCCATCTCCTCCTCCAAACTTTTTTCTCTTCCTTTGTCCCTTGAAGGATGATCTTTTGTCTGATAATTTCTCTGGCTTTATTATATCATTTAGCTTTCTCCTCCTCAGAGAATATAATCAGTCAATAGACATTTGTTCAGCTCTTACTATATGCTTACCATGTGTATTAGGTCCTGGGGATACAAAAAAAGGCAAAAACTAGTTTCTTCCCTAAAGGAGTTTACAATCCAGTGGAGAAAAACAACATGTAAACAGATACAAAGCAAGCTATAAAGAAGATAAATTAAGCTAGGAAGGGCATCAAAATTCTTTAGGAAGAACTTCCAAATCTCTTTTAAGTACTAATTTTTCACAAGTTTTTTTTCCTTCCTGTTCTGCCAAGTGTAATACTTTTAAAATCTCTTTTAACTTGATAAGGCTCATGTTTCCTTTCCTCTACCTGAAGACCCAGTCTTTATCTCTTTCCATTCCTCCCCTATCAAATCCTTGCTTCTGCTTCCTTCATCTGATTACCTGGAGTATAGACAAGTATTTTTCTAGCCTTTACATTCTCTTTTCCAGAGACAGATTATTTTACCTTTGTAAAGCAAGTAACTTTAACTGTTCCAGTCCCTTAACTGTTCCAGAAATATAAATATTGCACACAATGCAAATGACTGCACAATTTCTTTTACTATCTATATATATGGTTGAGATTTGCAGCCTTGTTTCTTGAAACTACTTGTAGGTGTTTTTTTTTTTTTATCAACATTAAGTATTTGGCTAAAAATTGCTAGGTAATTATTAAATTTTTAAAAATCAAAAGTTTTTATAATTAATTTTCTTGATTACCAAGTAATTCTATTAATTAATTTATTTAACCTATGGTTTGTTCCAATTGCCTTTTCTTATTTATTTTGCCTTGTCAATGACATTGAATCTATATCTTTATATTCTACTCCCAAATTTTTAATATTCCTTAATCCTTTTATGTCTTTTTCAGCTGTCCTAGAAGTAGAATGTAGACTAGTAGCTAGCTTTTTCATAGCTAGCTTTTGCATTGTTCTTTTAAAATTTGCTTCCTTTTCTCCCAAATTTTGCCAAACTTCTGTTCCTCAAATGTACCTTTCATTAGTCAAATCCTTTTGGAAGTTAGCCACAGGATTTCCCTTTCCTTTTTTGGCTCATGACCTTTTCTCTTCCATCACTCTTTTCCCCCACAACTTTTTCTCATGGAAGTATGAAATCAAAACAGTAGTATTACTTTTCCATAGGGAGATACCCGAAGTTAGTAGTCCAAGAGTTCATTGGTTTGGGAGAAGTTAAGTTGGAGCCAGCAGGGAGGAAGAACCTACCCTTATGAAAAGAAATGACTCTTTTTTAAATTAAAGCTTTTTATTTTCAAAATATATACATGGATAATTTTCAATGTTCACCCTTACAAAATCTTGTGTTCTAAATTTTTTCTCTCCCTTCTCCCCCAACCCCTCCCTTAGATGGCAAATAATCCATTATATGTTTAATATGTGCAATTCTTCTATACATATTTCCACAAATATCATGCTGCACAAAAAAAAAAAAAAATCAGATCACTGGGAAGTGAATGTAAACTGTTAGCACTACTGTCTATCTACCCAGGTTACTTATACCTTTGGAATCCAATATTTAACGTGCAATAAGAAAATTGGATTTACACACATATATTGTATCTAGGTTATACTGTAACACATGTAAAATGTATGGGATTGCCTGTCATCTAGGGGAAGGGAGTAGAAGGAGGGAGGGGAAAATTTAGAAAAATGAATACAAGGGATAATGTTATAAAAAAAATTGCTCACGCATATATACTGTCAAAAAATTTTATAATTATAAAATTAATAAAAAAAAGAAAAAAAAAAAGAAAAATCAGATCAAAAAGGAAAAAAATGAGAAAGAAAACAAAATGCAACAAAAAGAGTGAAAATACTATGTTGTGATCTACACTCAGTTCCCATAGACCTATCTCTGGGTTCAGATGGCTCTCTTCATCACAAGATCATTAGAACTGGCCTGAGTCATCTCACTGCTGGAGAGAGCCACGTCCATCAGAATTGATCATCACATAATCTTGCTGTTGCCATGTACAATGATCTTTTGGTTCTTCTCCTTTCACTCAGCATCAGTTCATGTAAGTCTCTCCAGGCCTCTCTGAAATCATCTTGCTGATGGTTTCTTATAGAACAATAATATTCCATAACATTAATATACCACAATTTATTCAACTATTCTCCAACTGATGGGCATCTTCTCAAGTTTCCAGTTTCTTGCCATTACAAAAAGGGCTGCCACAAACATGTTTGCACATGTGAGTCACTTTTCTTCCTTTATGATCTCTTTGGGATACAAGCTAACCCTTTAACTCTTTTCTTTCTTCCCTTTTAAAAAGTATCACTATCCCTACCATCACCAGCCAACCCCACAAAAAGGGGGGGAAAGCTCTATGTTTTAACTAATAAATATAACATAATAAATAAAGTAATATTTATATGAGTTATTTGAAAATGTGATTCATTCTGCATGTCTATTTCATACTCTCTTTGCCAAATTGTTTTCTAGAATGGCCGGACCAATGCACAGCTCCACTAACAGTGCAGTAAGGTGTCTTTCTGTAGTCCTTCCAACAATAGTCATTTTCTTTCCTTTTGTCATTTTAGCCAATCTAAATGATGTATGAAATATAACGCCAGAATTGTTTTAATTTATATTTCTTTCATTATTAGAAATTTAGAGCACTTCTTTTGTATAGTTATTGACAAAACTATTGACCATAGTTATTGATGGTTTGTCTTTCTTTTGAAAAGGACTTGTTACTAATTCTTTGATGATTTATTGATTGGGAAATAACTCCTTTTTCTTATACATTTATATCAGTTCAAATATAATTATGGCATCAAACCTTTATCAGAAAAAACTTGCTATAGTTTTACCCAGTTGACTGTTTCCTTTTAAATTCTAATTGGCTTGATTTTGTTATGTGAAAACAGTTCAATTTCATAAAAGCAAAATTGTCCATTTTATCTCTTGTCATCCTCTCTAACTTTTGTTTCATCAAAAATGATACCTTTACTCATAAGAATAAAAAAAGTCTCCTCCCCTGTTCCTATATTTATGCTATACCCTTTTATTTATAGGTCTTGTATCATTTTGGAGCTTGTTTGGGTATATATTAATAGATATTGTCTAAATCTAATTTCTTCTGGACTGTTAGCTTACCCAGCAATTTTTGTTGAATCACGGTGGCAAGTCCTCACTGCACTAGTTGATACCTTTAGGTTTATCATACACTGTGATACTATGTCATTTGTTTCTGGATTTTGTGAACCTAAATTGTGACACTGATCATTGATTTTTTTTAACCAGTAACAAAATGTTTTGATGATTACTGCTTTGTATTTTATGTTGAGATCTGATACTGGTAGGTCTCCTTATTCCCTGCCTTTCTTCATTATTTTTCTTAAGATTCTTGATTATTTTTATTACTACACATAAATTTTGTCATCATTTATTTATTTTCTTTAATGCTATATACTAACTCTTTGGTAGTTTGTTGTGACATTGAAACTATATGTTAATTTATATCCTCTTAACTAGGAATGTTGCTTCATATTTTATAGAAAAAGTTGAGGCCAGTTGCCATGAACGTAATCATTCTTCCACATCTCATATCACTCTTATGCCTTCTGACATTATGTCTTCCTTCATTCCTGTCACATGATGTAGTGGCTTTACTCCATAACAAGGTTAACCCTTCTCATGTTCAAGGGATCCCATTTTATCCCACCTTTTTCAATAGATTGCCCCCTCTGTCATTTCCACTCTTTCATTATTTTCAGTCTCCCTCTGTCCACTGTCTTACAAACATGCATATGTGTCTCTCACGTTGAAAAAACCCTCATTTGATCCTTTTCATGCCCACTGTCTATTATTTTATATCTTTTTGAGGTACTGGCAAAAAAGATTGCAAGTATCTTCTGCATTTCTAGTCATCCCCTCTCTGCCAGGAGTTGGGAAGCCTGACTCATTGTCAATCTTTTGAAGGTGTTCTTGGTTAATTTGTTGCTAATAATTCTCAAGTTGTTCAGTTAGTTTTTTTAGCCGTTTGGGAGTAAACTTGAAAAAGTTGTTTATAATAGCTGCCTCCACTTCTCTCCTCTTATTGTCTTCCTAACTCCTTATAATATGACATCTGACCTCATCATTCCACCAGAACTGCTCTATTAAAATTTACCAGTAATCTTTTAATTGTTAAATCCAATGACTTTTTCTCAATCCTTATTCCCTCAACCTTTCTGTAGCCTTCAAAATTATTGACCCTTCTCTCTTCCTTGAGATTCTCCTCTCTTTATGTTTTTGGGACATCATTCTTTCCTTGTTTTATTTTTACTTATCAGACCACTCTCCTCAGTTTTCTTTTCTAGATACTTATCTGGATGACATCCTAACCATAGATTCCCATAGGGTCCTGTCCTATAATCTCTTCTTTTCTCCCTTTATTCAACTTAGTTGATGATATCATTAGCATGGATTTAATTGTCACTTCTAAAGGAATGATTTTCAGATCTATTTATCCTGTCCTAACCTCTCTGTTGACCTTCAATCTTTCATCTCCAATTGGATGTCATTAGACATCTTATGTTCATATGTTCAAAACTTATCTTTCTCCCTATACCCTTCCTATCACTTACTTACCTTCCCTATCATGGAAAAAAGCAATATCATTATCTCAGTTCTTTAGGCTCATAAACTACAAGTCATTCTTGATTTCTTATTAACTCTCACAACGCATATCCAAATTGCTACTAAGATCTGAAATTTTACTTTTTTCAACATCTCTTAAATATATCCCCTTTTCTTCTCAGACAGTGCAGACTGATCACGAGATGTCTGGATCAAATGCAATAGTTTGGTCAACCTGCCTCGAGTCTCTCACCATTCCTTTCAGTCAAGAAAATGATTTTCCTGAAACACAGGTCCAGTTATGTCACCCTCTGTACCCTCATTCAATAAATTCCAGTGGTTACCTTATTGTCTTCTGAATTAAATGCGAAGTGCTCTGTTTCAGTTTCAAAGCCCTTTGTAACCTAACTCTTTGCTACCTTTCCAGTCTTCTTATACTTTGTCCTGCAAGGGCATCTTGTTATGATCTTCCCAACCATCCCAACAGAAATAGAGTACTAGAGATATCAGTAACCAGTAGAAGGTAACAATAACAGGAAATAGGAATTAAGAGTGTAAAGAGGAACAATCACTTACCCCAACATGCCTCCTAAATTAAGACCACATCCAAACTGGAGAAGCCAGTTAGGTCCCAACAATGGTCCCTCAGTCTGTAAAAGGCACACCCAATAAAAGCAGAAAAACCTTGCACTAATTAAAGAAATTTAAGGTGGCGCTGATAACTTTGAGATGTTTTTGCTATGTTAATGAGCTAACCCCAAAGTAGTATAGACAAAAGTTCCTCCAAGAACCCTATAAGGATGGGACTATCTCCATATAAAACTCTTGCACCTGCCAAGGACAGTGCTACCAGAGTGCTCCCATCCAATTATGTAAGTGACTCTACTTCTTCCCCATGTCATCAGCTTCCTTCGCTCATCCTGTGCTATCCCCCTTGTCTGTATCTGTATTCTCAGTGGCTTATTAGAGTGTGACTGAAACATTACATCCTTCTTACTGTGAGTGTGATCTTTCCCAATAAGTATCCAAAAAACTGGGTTACTTTATTCTGTCCCAACTAGAGACTTCTTTGTGCTTCTTATCCCTTAGGCATCAACAGATACCTGGATTGGGGCTTAATTTTTTTGTAGTTGTGACTCCTGATGAATGATCACTGAACTCATTGGGAGAAAGTAAGGGTAGGAAAAGCAGCCCCTCCCCTGCAGAAATCTTCTCATTGTCCAGATGTAACACAGTATTCCTTGCCATGCATTCTGATTCAGTGGTACTGGCTTCCTGTCTGTGTCATGAACAGGACATTGCATCTCTTGACTTTGCATATTTTTTCTATTGGAATGCTCTCTCTCCTCATCTCTGCTCACTGACTTTCTTGTCTTCCTTTAAGTACAATTTTACTTAATTAAATCTTATTAATTAATCTTATCTTCATCCAAGTTCTTAATTCTGGTACTTTCCCTCTCTCTTTTTTACTTTGTATTTATCCTAAATATAGCTCTTCTGTACATATCTACTTGATTATTATCTCTTCCATTAGATTGTGAGCTCCTTGAAGGCAGGGAGTATCTTTTTTTTTTTTTTTTTTTTTTTTAAATAATCTTCAATATTTAGCACAGTGCCTGGCACATAGGAGAAACTTTATAAATGATTATTAATTGATTGACTGGCTTTCTACCCAAGGCTCAGCAGAACTATGAGCAACTCATATCTCCTGGATTATTCTGTTCTGTATTTCTATAAAATGTGTTTTGTATATGTAGTCAATTTCTGAATGTGTTTTGATAGCTGAACTCATAGATATTTTATGTGTTATGTAGTTATTTTAAAAGCAATTTTTTATTTCCTTTCTTTTGGATTTTGTGGAGGATATGCAGAAAAACTGATGCTTTCTGTGTATTTATTTTTATATCATGATATTTTATTGATTTTTTTCAATTAAAGTGGCCCTTCTAGGGTGGCCATTAAATAAATCATCATGCTATATGTGATATAACTACCATTTCTAGAACTATATAAAATAGTAATGGTGATACTGAGCTTCCCTGATATACTTTTGATCTTATTATTATTTTTAGAATTTATATATATATACATATATAATTTTTTTATTTTATACATAAATACACATTTATATATACACATTTATTTATAGATGTATAAAATATACTATTTTATAATAGAATTAATGTTGTTATAGTATTTTCTAATATAGATAATGATATCTGGACTCTTCAGTGTAGAGATGTGGTATTTATTATATTAAAAAGACTTAATATGCTTAAATTTTTAAAAAATGTGTTACATTTTTGATATAATTAACATATTATTTTTATCATCTCCCCCACTCATTATTTATTTATTTTTGACATTCTTTTATTTTTAAATTTTGAGATCCAAATTCTTTCTCTCCTTTCCACCTACATCCCCATCTAATGATAAGGTAAGCAATATGATCTATCAATTACACATGTAAAATCATGAGAAACATATTTCCATATTAATAATGTTGCAAAAAGATGAAAAAACATAAAAAAGAAAAAGAATAACGCTTTAGTTTTCATTCAGTTCATCAATTCTATCTCTGAAGCTGGATGGCATTTTTTCATCATGAGTTCTTTAAAATTGTCTTGAATCATTGTATTGCTCAGAGTGGCTAAGTCTTTCACAATTGATCATAGTAACATTGTTGGTACTGTGCATATTGATTTTCTGGTACTTCATCTTGCATCAATTTACCTATCTTGTTATATTTTTCTGAAACTAAGCTCCTCATCATTTCTTATAGCATAATAGTACTCCATCACAATCATATGTCACAACTTATTGTCATTTCCCAACTAATGAGTATTTTCTTAATGTCAAATTCTTTGCCACCATAAAAAAGAACTGATATAAATATTTTTGATATATATATGCATATATGTGTATATATATATATATATATATATATATATATATATATATATATATATCCTTTTCCTTTTTCTTTGATCTTTTTGGGATACAGAATTAATAGTGGTATTGCTGGGTCAAAAAGTACACAGAATTTAATAGCCCTTTGGACATAAGTCCAAATTATTCTCTAAAATAATTGGACTAGCTCACAGCTCTTCCAGTAGTTCATTAGTGTACCTATTTTCCCATATCCTCTAAAGCATTTGTCATTTTTGATAGGTGTGAGGAGGTAACTCAGAGTAATTTGCTTTTCTCTAATCAAAGCTGATTCAGAGTATTTTTTCACATGACAAAAGATAACTTTGATTTCTTCTTCTGATAATTGCCTGTTCATATTCTTTGACCATTTTTTAACTCTCCAGTTAAGAAAACTGATGTACATTTTTCTAATATTACTTCATTTTGCATGGTATCTTTTTAACTAAATGTAGATTACCTGATTATCTCTTTTAATTAGGTTTATTTTTATTATTGCTTTGTCTGAGATCATGATTTCTACCTTTGCCTTTTTCTTAGATGAAGAATATCTGCTCCAACCCTTTATTTCAATTATTGGGCAGTGATAAGATGGTGGAAAGAATCCAGGAATTTTCCTGTACTCTTTATAGTTTTCCTCAGAAACAATACTAAATAAAGTTTCTAAACAGATTCTGAAGTGACAGAACCCACAAAAAGATGAAGTGAGACAATTTTCCAGCTTAAGAAAACTTAAAAGAACTTGAGGAAAGGTCTGTTTCAGTTGAGTAAAGGGGGAGCCCAACCTAGTGTAAGAGCAGTGCAGGCAATCTAGTGGGAGGCTCTTAGCTGCAGTAGAACTGATCAACTGAATTCTTGAGGTCCAGGCTCAGCACACCAGTGGCAACACAGATGAATTGTGAAGCCTTCAGCCCTAACACAGAAGGAAAATTGCAAGCCCTGGAACCTTGGCACAAAAGGTGCACCTAGGCCAGGCCATCCCAGGGCAGCAGGCAAGTGGCTAGCAGCTAAGGCCCCAGCATGGAAGGCCAGTGACCAGATCCATGTCCCCCAGTGAAAGAAACTTGGGACAGTGTTCCCTGTGCTCTAGAAGCATACTTCAACTTTAAAAAATGAGCAACTCAAAGGGAAATACTAATTGGCTTCAAGCTCAAAAAGTTCTTTTGGAAGAGCTCAAAAAAATTTAAAGATCAAGTAAGACAGGTAGAAGAAACATTGGAAAAAGAAATGAGAATTATGTAGGAGAATTATGAAAAGAAGAATCAACAGCTTGTAAAGGGAAAAAGAAGAAAATAGCTTCTTAAAAAAATAGAATTGGTTAATTGGGCAAATAAATCGACTGAAGAAAACCACTGCTTTAAAATAGCATTTGCCAAATAGAAAAAGATTAAAAAAAAACTAACTGAAGAAAAAAATTCATCAAAAATTAGAATTGTGCAAATGAAAGCTAATGACTCTATTAGATATCAAGAATCAAACAAAATTAGAAGAATGAAAAAGTAGAAGAAAATGTAGAATACCTCATTGGAAAGGCAACTGACTTGGAAAATAGATCCAGGAGAGAGAATATAAAAATTATTAGACTATCTGAAAACTATGACCAAAAAAAAGACCCTGATCAGCATCATTCAAGATGTTTCCAGAAATTATCAACGAAAATTATTCTGATATCCCAGGACCAGAGAGCAAAATTGTAACTGAAAGGATCCATTGATCAGGTACTGAAAAACAAAAACTCTAAGGAATGTTGTTATCAAATTCCAGAATTATAAGGTCAAAGAGAAAATATTCCAGCCAGAAACAAAAAGTCAAATATCATAAAGCCATGGACTTAGTAACTTCTGTAATAAAGAATCAGAGAACATGGATTATGATATTCTGGAAGGCAAAGAAGCTTGGATTACAATCAAGAAATAACTACCCATCTAAACTGAGCATAATTTTTTAGGGGAAAAAATGGACATCCAATAAAGAAAAGAAAGAATTTAAAACTTTCCTGATGAAAAGGCCATGACTGAACAATAAATTTGATCAAATACATGATTCAAGAGAAGCATAAAAAGCTAAAGAAAGAGGGGGGGGAAGCATGTTATTCAATAAGATTAAACTATTTACATCCCTAGATGGGAAGATGATACTTGTAACTCTTGACAACTATATCTCTATTAGGGCAGTTAGAAGGATTATACATAAACATAAGGTGTGGATCTAAATTGACTTTGATGTGAAGATATAAAAAAAAATTAAGGGTGGGGGGAAACAATTTTATTGGGAGAAGAGGAAAGGGGGAAGAATAGGATAAATTATATTACATGAAGAGCACAGAAAACCTTTTAAAGTAGAGGGAAAGAAGGAAGGATATGAGCATCATTTGAATCATACTGGCTCAATGAAGGAATCACAAACACACTTAATTGGGTATAGAAATTTATTTTAACATATAAAGGAAAACAATGAAGAAAAAGGGGAATTGATAGAAGGGGAGGCAGATTGAGGGAGGTGGGGATCAGAAGTAAAACACTGCTGAGGAGGGGCTAAGTCAAAAGAGAGAGAAAAGTATAAAGGGGGAAACCAGGATGTTGGAAAATACACATTTAGTAATCATAACTATGACTGTGAATGGGATGAAATTTCCCAGAAAATGGAAGTGGTTATCAGAGTGCCAGAATCCTACAATATATTGTTTAGAAGAAACTCATTGAAGCAGAGAAATCATACAAAATAAAAATAAAAGGCTAGATCAGAAAATATTGCATTTCAATTGAAGTAAAAAAAAAAAATCAAGGATGGCAATCCTGATCTTAGAGAAAGCAAAAGCAAAAATAGATCTAATTAAAAGAGATAAGGAAGGAAACTACATATTGCTAAAGGTTATCATAAACAATGAAGTAATATCAATACTAAACATATATGCACCATGTGGTATAGCATCCAAATTCCTAGAGGAAAAGTTATGTGAGTTACAGGAATAAATAGACAGAAAAACTATATTAGTGGTAGACTTCAACTTCTCTCTCTTAGAACTAGTTAAATATAACTACAAAATAAATAAAAGAAGTTAAAGAGGTGAATAGAATTTTAGAAAAGTTAGATATGATAGGTCTCTGGGGGAAATTGAATGGGGATAGAAAGGAATGTACCTTTTCTTCCCCCTTTAGTACATGGCACCTACACAAAAATGACCATATATTTGGGCATAAAAATCTTACTCAAATGCAGAAAGGTAGAAATATTAAAGATATCCTTTTCAGATCATGATGTAAAATAAATTGGAAAGATAGACAAAAAAATTAATCAGAAACTAAATAATGTTACAGAATAAGTGGGTCAACCCAACAAATCTTAGAACCAATCAATAGTTTTATTCAGGAGAATGACAATAATGAGATTACATACCAAAACTTATGGGACTGCAACCAAAGTAGTTCTTAGGGGAAATTATATATCTCTAAATGCTTACATGAATAAAATAGAGAAAGAAGAGATCAATGAATTGGGCATGGAACTAAAAAAGCTAGAAAAAGAACAAATTAAAAATTCTCAATTAAATGCCAAATTAGAAATTCTAAAAATCAAAGGAAACATGAGTAAAGTAAGAAGAAAGTAAGAAAACTATTCAACTAATAAAAAAAATTATTTGTTTATATAAAAAAAACTTTTGGTTAATTTTATTAGAAAAAAGAACATCAAATCATCAATATCAAAAAATGAAAAGAGTGAATTCAAAATCAATGAAGAAAAAATTAAAGCAATAATTAGGAGCATTTTTTTGTTTTTATGACACTTATATGGTGCTAATACCTAAACAAGGAAGAATTAAACAGTGAAAAAATTATGGACCAATTTTCTAATGAATATTAATGCAAAAATTTAAATAAAATATTAGCAAAGAGATTACAGTAATTTATCACCAGGATAATCTACTATGACCAAGTGAAATTTACACCAGTAATGCAGGGCTGCTTCAATTTTAGGAAAACTCTTAGCATAATTGACTATATCAATAACAAAACTAACAAAATCATATGATTATCTTAATAGGTACAGAAAAATCTTCTGACAAAATACAGCACACATTCCTATTAACAACATTGAGAGCATAAGAATAAATAGAGTTTTCATTAAATTGGTAAGTAGCATCCATATAAAACTATCAGCAAGAATTATATGTAATGGGCATAAGCTAGAAGCTTTTCAAATAAGATCAGGGGTGAAACAAGAATGCTTGTTATCACCATTGTTAATTCAATATTGTCTTAGAAATATTAACTCTGGCAATAAGAGAATAAAAAAAAAAGAAATTGAAGGAATTAGAATCGGCAATTAGGAAACACTATCCTTTTTTGGAGATGATATGATCTTATACTTAGAGAATCCTAGAGAATCAGTTAAAAACTACTCGAAATAATTAACAACCTTAGCAAAATTGCAAGACCCACATAAAAAAGCAAAACCACATAAATTATCAACAATTCTCTATATTACCAACAAAGCCCAGCAGCAAGAGATCAAAAGAGAAATTCCATTTAAAACAATTGTAGAAAATATAAAATATTTGGGAATCTACCTGCCAAGACAAAGCCAGCAACTATATGAACTCAATTACAAAACATTTTTCACACAAATAAAATTAGATCTAAACAATTAGAAAAATATCAGTTGTCTATGGGTAGGCTAAGCTAATATAATAAAATGACAATTCTACCTAAATTAATCTCCTATTCAGTACCATACCAATTGAACTGTCAAAAAAATTACTAGATCTAAGATCTAGAAAAAATAATAACAAAATTCATCTGGAAGAACAAAAGGTGAAGAATATCAAAGGAATTAATGAAAAAAAATGCAAAAGTAGGTGGCTGAGCCACACCAGACCTAAAGCTATATTATAAAATAATAGTCATCAAAACCATTTGGTACTGGCTTAAGAAACAGAGTAGTTGATCAGTGAGAAAGGTAGGTACACAAGACACAATAGTCAATGACTATAATAACCTAATGTTTGATAAACTCAAATATTCCAGCTTCTGGAATAAGAATTCATTATCTGGCAAAAACTGCTGGAAAATTGGAAAATAATATGGCAGAAACTAGGCATAGATTCTCATATCTTATGCTCATGGGTTCATGATTTAGACATAAAGTATTATACTAAATGCAAATTAGAAGAGCAAGGGATAGTTTATCTGTCAGGTCTTTAGAGAAGGGAGAACAAACAATAAATAGAGAACATTATAAAATGTAAAATGGATAATTTTGATTATATTAAATTAAAAAGGTTTTGTGCAAATAAAACCAATGCAACTGAGATCAGAAATGAAGCAGAAAGATGGGAAATATTTTAAAAAGTTTTTTATTTTCAAAATATATACATGTATAATTTTTGACATTCACCCCTACAAAGCCCAATGTTCTAATTTTTTCCCTCCCTGCCTCCCACCCTCTTTCCCAGTCAGCAAGTGATCCAATATATGTTAAACATATACAGTTCTTCTATCCATATTTCCACAATTATCTTGCTGAACAAGAAAAATCAGATCAAAAAGGGAAAAAATGAGAAAAAAAACAAAATGCAAGCAAACAACAACAAAAAGAGTGAAAATGCTATGTTGTAATCCACCCTCAGTCCCCCAGTCCTCTCTCTGGGTGTAGATGGCTCTTTTCATCACAAGATCATTGGAACTGATCTGAATCATTCTCATTGTTGAGGAGACCTATGTCCATCAGAATTGATGATCGTATACCCAGGCCTCTCTGAAATCACCCCGCTGATTGTTTCTGACAGAACAATAATATTCCATAACATTCATAGATCATAACTTGTTCAGCCATTCTTAAACTGATGGGCAGCCACTGAATTTCTACTAGAAAAAGGACTGCCACAAACATTTTTGCATATGTAGGTCCCTTTGGGAAACAACTTTTATTGCCAATGTTTCCAATAAAGGCTTCATTTCCAAAATATATAAAGAACTGAGTAAAATCTATAAGTATACAGGTCATTCCCCAATTGACAAATAGTCAAAGGATAGGAACAGGCAGTTTTCAGATAAAGAAATTAAACTATTTATAGGCATGTGAAAAAATGTTCTTGACCTATCATATTAACTAAGATAATAGAAAAAGAAAATTATAAATGTTAGAGGGGATTTGGGAAAACTAGGAGACCAATTCATGATCAGTGGAGTTGTGAACTGATCCAGCCATTCTAGAGAGCAATTTGGAACTACATCCAAAAGTCAATCAAATTGTGCATAGCCTTACATCCAATAGTACTAGTACTAAGTCTGTATCCCAAAGAGAACATAAAAAAGGGAAATAATCCAACATGTACAAAAATATTTATAGTAGTTCTTTTTGTGGTGGCAAAAATTTAAAATTGTGGGAATGGCTGAATATCCATTGGGGAATGACTGAACAAGTTGTGATATATAAATGTAATGGAATACTATTTTTCTATAATAAATAATGAGCAGTTGAATTTCAGGAAAAAAACTGGAAAGATTTACATGATTGGTGCTGAGTAAAGTTAGCAGAACTGGGGAACATGGTACATAGTAACAGAAGCATTGTGTGATGAACAACTGTGATAAATTTAGGTCTTCTGAGCAATACAACAATCCAGGACAAATCTCATCATGATGGACAATGCTATCCACAACTAGAGGAAGAACTATAGAGACTGAATGCAAATCAAAGAATACTATTTTCACTTAAATTTTTTTTCTTTCTCTTTTTTTCTGATTCTTCTTTCAAAACAAGACTAATATGGAAACATGTTTAGTATGATTGTACATGTATAACCTCTATTAAATTGCTTGCTGTATTTCCCCCCTCAATGGTATTCTATTTTTCCAAAAACATATAATAATAGTTTTCCACATTCATTTTTGTAAGATCTTGAGTTCCAATTTCCCCCTCTATCCCTTACCTTCTACCTCCCCAAGACAGCAATCAATTCTAAATAGATTTTACATGTACAATATTTTAAACCATATTTCCATATTTTTCACATTGTGTAAGAAAAATCAGACCAAATGAGAGAAGAAAAACACAAAAAAGAAAAAGCAAATGGCCAAATGAAAAAAAAAAAGATGAAAATGCTTCGATTTACATTAAGTTTCCAATAGTTCTCTCTCTGGATGCAGATGACATTTTCCATCCTAAATCTATTGGAATTGAGTTGGATCACTGAATTAATGAAAGACCCAAGTCCATCATAGTTGACCATTACATAATCTTGCTATTACTGTGTAAAATGTACTCCTGGTTCTGCTCACTTCACTCAGTATCAGTACATATAAATCTTTCCAAGCTTTTCTGAAATCTTCCTGCTTATCATTTTTTATAGAACAATATTCCATTCCATTCATACACTATAACTTATCCAGCCATTCTCTAATTACTGGGCATCCACTCAAATTTCAATGTTGAAAACTATTTTTACATGTAATTTGGAAAAAACAAACAAACCACAAACTACTAAATGGAACCAAAGAAAGAAAGAAAATGAAGTAGATGAACTAGATAGTCTCTACTGTTCTTTCCTGGGCTATAATATATTTATGGGTCTGGCTAAATAAATAAAATTAGAGGGTGTGGCAAAAAGAAACCCTTTTGATTCATTTTGAGGAGACCCTAGATACAAACTATGCCTAAAGTTTTCAAAGACATTTTTCCTCTGTAGTTCTAAGCAGGGTAGGGGCACAGGGATTCAAAGAGGGGAGAAAAGACTGATTTCTTTCCTTAGGATCAGGCTACTTCTAATATGAATCCACTGTGTCATGTGATTTTGAATCAGAAATCCTTGGAGGAAGGAGCTTGCTGAATTGTGAGACATATATATCTCACTTGCTTGATTTGTAATACTTTTCACATATAATAAATACATCATGGGAAAGAAGAGGGCATCTTGCCATTTCTAAAGTAGTCCTTGAAAGAAATACAATACCTTTATTTATTGTTTCTGTGGTTAATTTTATTTGGATACAGAAAATTAAAGGAGAAGGGAATAAGCATTTACATAGTGCCTACTACATATCAGGTACTGAGCTAAGCACTTCCCAATTGTTATACTTAAAAAATTATTAATTTAAGGTAACTTTTTGGCTTTCAGTTTGGTAAACTCTAAGTTCTAAAGTTAGTAGCTGTGAACAAATGTGAAGTTGGTCAGTCTCCAAGTTTTTTTTTTTTTGGCCTCATGCTTAGAATTTTAGCCCTTCTCTTTTCCATTTACAGCTTTCTTCATTTTAAAGTCCCATCTTCTTCAAAGAACCTTTCTTGGTTTTCTTTAATGCTAATTCCTTGGTCCTGTTGATTAACCTCAGTTTATCCTGTCTATATACTTTTTTTTGGGTATGTAGTTGTTTTCATATTGTCTCTCACATGAGATCCTTGAGAACAGGGATTATTCTTTGTCTTTCTTTGCATTCCCAGCACTTAGCATAATTTTTTGGCACATAACAGGTACTTAATAAATACATCTTGACTGGCTGACACCTGACTAAAACTAATATCTTTGGTATAGGTTGTCAAAAACATGAATTTGAAACAAGCAACTACTGACACCTGATTGCCTTGCCCTAATCCAAATGTTTCTCTTTTCTTTGGCAAAGTATGTTGGAGGTGCTATAGAAATAACTAGGTACTAATCCTTATCAAATCATCTCCTGATCTGATGCAGCTTAAGGATAGCCTTTTACTCTGAGCAGGTTGCCAGCAATTGTAAGGAGAGATTCTGATGAAGAACTTTGAGAAGAAGCATTATGTATTCAGGCGTAAAACAAAACAAAACAAATCACACAAATAAAATCTTAGGCAAGTGCCTGAAGGAAAACTGGTGCAGTCAGGTATGTTAAATTTTTTGCAGAACTCACACCTTCTCCTACCTGCTCTCCTATCATTAGATCCTAGAGTGCTGGAGTCATGAAGAACTGAATTCAAATCTAGTCTCAGACATTTACTAGCTGCATAACCCTGGGCAAGTCACTTAATCTCTGCCTTCAGTTTCCTCAGTTGTAAAATGAGAATAACAGCATCTATTTTACACAAGTTGAAGATCAGATGAAGATTTTTGTAAAGTATTTAGAGCCTGGCCCATAGTAGGTATTTGATAATTGTTTCTTCCTTTCCCCCTTCCTTTCTGCCTTATTGCCCAGATCATAGAACTCTGCTTACTTCTAGAATTATGATTCTGGCAACTTCCTGAACTTTTGATCTTTAGTCCCTCAGATTAGTATTTCATGTCTCCAATAACTATTTCTGTGATTGTTTTGAATCATTTATATGTTGCTACATTCTCCCAGATGTAGAACTTCTTGGCAGTTTCTACCTGTGCCATGGGAAAATCAGAGCCTTCAGCCATGGTCTATCCTGTCCCAAAACTTACCCAGAGAAGAGATCAGAAAGACTATTTCCAACTTGTTTCAGTCTGAACAAGTCCTTCTTTCTCAGTTATGGAACATCTAGTAACCATGGTGGTTACTTTTGCTAAGACTATCTGAGATGCAGGCTAAGAGTAGCGCTCTTCAGAAGGAGGTGGAATTGTAGAACAACCCTTAGGAATATATGACCTTAGGTAAGTCACTTAATCCCTTCAAGTCCTAGTTTTCACCAAAGGCAAAAGATATGCACTGAATAGGTTGAATCTGAGACAGAGGACCATTCTGAACCTTCCTTTGTTTACCATCTGTATAACCTCCAACAAGTCACTTAAACTGTGTATCATTTTCCTCATCTATCAAATAAGGGAACTGGATTAGATGACCTTTGTGGTCCCCTCTCCCTTTAACTCTATGCTCCTAAGAATTCCATCATCACTGACACTCATGACCATTGATGTAAGGTTTGTGAGAGTTTTTTTGTTTGTTTGTTTGTTTGTTTTTGTTGTTGTTGAGGGAGTTCCCTTTATATGATTTTTTGCTCAGAGGCTGGAGACAAAATCATCAGACTCCCCAAAGAATTGTGTGAAGCATCTTGAAAAATCCTGTGTTATTTAATGTATAAATATACATTAACATATTTAACATGTATTCATCTACCTGTCATCTGGGGGAGGGGGTGGAGGAAAGGAGGGGAAAAATTGGGACAAAAGATTTTGCAATTGTCAATGCTGAAAGATTACCTAGAAATGCTGATATAATTACCATTATCTTGTAAATAAAAAGCTATAATAAAAAAAAAAGAAAAAAGAAAAAGAAAAATCCTATGTGTTCTTCTATTAGGTTTTTCTGACATGTGAAGTGATGGTGATGGTGATAGAAGATATATTTTATTTTATTTCTTAAATTTTTATTTCTTCTTTATTTTTTATTTTAATAGTATTTTATTTTTTTCCAAATACATTACATGTATTATATATGTAACATATATTATATGTATCTTTATAAGATAGTTTTTAAGAAACCTTTGCAAAACCCTGTGTTCCAAATTTTTTATCTTCTCCCCTTTCCCTTCCTCCCAAAGACAGCAAGCAATCTAATACAGGTTAAACATGTGTAATTCTTTTAAATATATTTTCATATTCATCATGCTGAGCAAGAAGAATCAGATCAAAGGGGGAAAAAATCACAAGAAAGAAAAAACTACAACAAACAACAAAAACAAAAAGGGTAAAAAATACTATGCTTTGATTCATATTCAGTCTCCATAGATCTCTCTCTACATATCAACGGCACTTTCCATCACGATTCTATTGGAATTGCCTTGAATCACCTCATTCTTGAAAAGAGCCAATCCAAGTCGATCAGCACATAATCTTGTTCTTACTGTGTACAACAGAACATATATTTTAGATTGAAGACAGGGGAGTTGTTTCCCTCTATCTTCATTGGGGGAGGGGAGGAACTCTTTCTACTTGAGATGGCAGATAGCTGGATTGAGGTGTACTGATCTTATACTTGTTGCTGTCATATATGTGATGCTAATTTGAGCTAGGATTGAATAGATACTAAACTTTCTGGTCCTTATATTGTCTACAAAGGTAGCTGGAAGGTAGAACTTTGGTTTCTGAGTACTGGTTTCCTGAATGTGGTGACTTGGAGAAATACATGAGTTGAATTAAGTCCAGATAAGTTTGATGGTCTCACCAAGATGGCTTCCATTTAAACCTAATAAACATTTATCGAGTGCTTACTATGTGATGGCTACGGTATTAAGTGCTCAATATGCAATTAATAAAAAGATAGCCCTTGTCTCAAGGAGCTTACAGTCTAATAGGGGTGGGCAGGAAGTTAGACCAGGGATATATTGTTCCTTGAAGTTGAAACCAGGAAGAGCAGCAGATGCAGAGTGGAATGAGCCAGAGACAAGTTTCTGCCCTATATAAAGGTAATCTGAATTTAAGGAAAAGAGACGTTTCCCCAAATGGAGTACAGTTATGGAACTCCAGAGGAGTTTTTTGTGAGGGGAACCAGATAAAAATCTGCAGCCAGAATCTTATACAAATAGGTCCTCAAAGACTTAAAGCAGCTAAGTGACTTCGTAGATGCCATGCTGGACTCGGTGTCAAGAAGTCCTCAGTTAAAATTTGACCTCAGACACTTTCTAGCTAATTGATACCAGGTAAGATACTTTACCTCTATTTGCCTTAATTCCTTCAACTGAAAAGTGGGGATCATAAATGTGTAGGTTTGTTGTGAGAATCAAATGAGATAACTACAAAAAAGTTCTTAGCACAGTGTCTGGTATATGGTCAGTTCTATGTAAATGCTTATTCCCTCTCCCTTTCCTATAGTTCAGTTTAAGCATAGTGGCCTGTTGAATGTATACTCAGCCTCAATTAATATTCACTTATTGCCTTACTGGTTTCTTTCTTTAGTCCACATTTGGTCCTTGAACTGGACTAGCTAAAAGTCAGCTGGATCCTTATCCTGCTCCTGGCTCTGTTGGAGAGATAAAATAAGTTTTTAATCAAAGACAGTGATCAAAGGATTTGGAGTCAGTAAAATTTGGTTTCAAGCCTTGCCTTAAATACTGACAAGCCATGCAATCCTAGGTAAATCACTTAAGCCCTTTGTGACTCATCTGTAAAATTAGGAGGTTGGATTCAGTGACCTTTAAGGTCATTTGGTTTTAAATCTATGACCTTATGATCTACCAATGTGAGGAACTCCTGTTTACAAAAGACTATGTTTAAGTTGGGGGTAATGCATCAGAGGAAAAAGTCCACTTCTTTGGAATCCTATGTCTGCTTTTCACAGCAGATTTTTAAAAAACAAAATGTGCTTCTTTCCCAGCAAAGTACATTTTCACACTGGTCTCTAACAGACCAAAGGTCTTCCTATTTTCTGTTTTCAAACCCTATGGCTGCATTTAATGGTGGGAATTTCAAGCTAGTTAAGAAAGAACTTATGGGGATGGATGTGTATGTGTGTGTATTATGGAGTCTAATTTGATACAGTAGAGAAAGTATTGGTCTGGAATTCAGAGAGATCTAATTCTGGTTTGGTATGAATTCAAATAAATCATTTTCCTTTTTTTAAGAACTTGGTTTTTGATTCTATAAACTGGAGATAACACTTATTCTTCCCACTTAATAAGGTGATTGTGAGTGTCAAATGAGATAATACATGTGTTAAAGTGCTTTAGAAACCATAAAGTATACTATATACTTGCTACTTTTTGTCTAATCCTTGTGATAATTGAGGGAAGGAGCTCAATATGACTCAGTAGTGTGATATGGCATTCAAAAATATAATTTTTGATCTATATTAAAAGAGGTGTAAGGAATGTGATAATAGGAATAGGGAAGTAGTAGTCCTTATGCCCTGGTCAGACTACCTTGGAATGTTTTGTTCAGTTTTAGAAGCCATGGTCTTTGGTTGCCAAAGGGTCAGTGAGAACACTTTGGAGGAACCAGGGATGGTTATCCTAGAAAAAAGAAGACTTTGGACAGAGTAAGAGACCTAATAGCTACATTCACCATGAAGAAGAGGGATTTGATTTTGACTTTTTTCCTGATTGGTCCAGGAATAATAATAGTGAGAAGCAGCAGAGAGACAGATTTAGGTTTGAATTCTGAAAAGTCTTCTTAATAATTAGTGGTAACCAAAAGTGAAATGGGCTGTTTCAGGATGTAATGTGTTTCCCTTCATTAGAGGTCTTTAAAGAGATTCACTAAGAATTTCTTGTGGGTATGAGTTTGGGCAAGAAGGACACTGAGGACCTTTCCAATTCTAAAAATTCAGTGCTTTTGTGACTTGCCAAATGTTGATTGAATTTTTTTTTTTTTTTTTACTTACTAGTAAATTGGATTTATAAGTAAGGGTATATAGGCTGTGTTCAGGGAAGACTAGTAGCTCTTGAGTGAGGGCTTACAAGACTGAGAGCCCCTTACAAGGCTGCTTTCCACCTTGGTACTTACTTGATCCACCTATGGTTCCAAGAAGCTGTAAGTATGGATGGCAACCACACCCTGGTAAACTATTTCAGAAGAAAGGCTAAACCTTAAGGTTGAGGGCAAACAAGGAGTCTCCAACCCTCTGGTGAGTTAGTGGGGTATCTATCCTAAGCAAATACAGACTTTCCCTGGTGGAATGGGTGGATGAGAACACTTTGTTCTAACGTCTGTGAAGGCAGCTGAAGCAGGTGTGTGGAACACTTAGAGCTTAGACATCAAAGACATTATGATTATTCACTGCATCCCAAGTCATTACCAATTACCTTGACTCTGTCCTGCCACTGAGCTTTGATAACTCTGGAAGAGAGAGTAAAGTCAAAGGCTTCATGCAATTTAAATCTAATTTACTCATGAATCAAAATTGGATTTGTTAGGCAGAGTCATCAGTCTCAATTTCTCTTCCAGAGTTATCTGGAAGACTAGCAGCTCTGGTGTGAGGGCTTCTTCGAGCCCTTTCCATGGTTGATCATCTGTCTTTTGTGTTTATCTTTCACACAATTGTCACCAAGTTCTCAAGAAGCTATAGTGTATACAGCAGCCTCCGTCTGGTAAACCTTCTCTACATATGGGTTAAACAGCATTCTCTTATAGCATGGTAAGATAGCTTCTCACTTGTTATCACCCCCACAGCCTTGTGGGGTAGTATTTTTCTTCTGGAGTTCCTCCACAATTCTTTTTTTTCCCTTTCCCCCCCCTACAATTCTACTGGATTAAGGAGGTAAGGGCTCCACTCTTTGAGATACAGGCTACCCTCTTCCATTCCCAAGTGGTGCTGTGTGAGCATTTATACCTCAGAAATCAGCAAATGCTACAAATCTGGGCTTGACTTGTCATTTTGTGAATTGTCTAGACTTAAGAAAGTGCTAATAATGAAGATTAATTTTAAAGTAGGTAATGTATTTTTTCTTCTTTCTGAAAGCTTGGGTTGTTATATGTTATATCAGAACATCCCTGATTTCCTCCTTCCTTCTCACTTACCCCAGTGAATTTGCCCCATAATTCTAGCTAGTTACTGTTTGAGTCCTTTAGGCTTTACATCTTCATACCTGAGGGGGTATGAACAATGAAGAACGGGGAGGAGGTAACCTTAGAACAACTCAAGAGAAAAAAACAAAACAAAATAAAATATTGAAGAACATAGGAAAGGATGATTCAGGTTCAGGTGAAGTGCAAAGAATTCCTAAGGAGTGGTGGTTGTGAAATTCTGTCAGAGATTGTGGAATCGCTTGTTCTTTGCTTATCTTTAATAACAGGATAGAATTTCAACTGCCTGTCATAGTTTGTGTGTTTCTGTCCAAAGGCAGGGGGATGCCCAAGATAATCTTCTATCTATATATCTCTCTGATAAACCTCTGTGTGCTTGTTGTTTACACTACAGGGAGATATAGCAAAAGTTCTAGCTGTCCTGGAAGGGACCACACCTCCACTTGCTGCCTGCTTGTTTCATAAATTAACTGGACCAAAGGACTGTTGTTTTTGTTTTTGTCCATTTTTTTTTTTTTTTTTTTTTTTTTTTTTTTTTTTTACTTAAAGAGCTGATGTAATTCACTCCACAAACTCATACCAGTACTTGTCTGCAGATAATAGGTGTGGTCCTAAGAGTTTCTTCAGCCCTTATGAGCTTAGAAGTCCAAATATAATTCTATAAAAAGATAATTTAGTGAGGGCTGTGGAAGCATTGGCATGTATAGACTGGGTATATATTTTAAAAGGAGTTTCCTGGGAAGCTGCTTCTATCTTCTCTAGCATATGTTGTTGGAAGAAAGCTTCTTGTTTTTAAGTGGGACAAAATGGTGTTGAAGTTGTCACTGTGATTCCACAGTCATATACTTTCTGGGCACTTTTGAATTATTTATGTGAATTGTATCAAAATGGGGTAGGTCTCATGTGTGATCAGTTTATGTGAAGTTAACTTGTTCTGTTGTGTTATGATAGTTGGTGATTTTAGAATTTTATCCTCCATTGATGTTGACTGGTTGGGAGATGGGTGGAGTTGGTACAGATCAGAATAGAGTGTTCAATGTACTTTGTCTATGGCAGTGCTATACTCTGAACCAAACAAATCACCATTATAGATTCTTGACTCTTTTCCCCTGTTCTCCAGTCTACCTACTATATTTAACTATTGGAACCATTATCATCATCATCATTATCATCCCTATCCCCATCATTTCATCATCATCGTCGTCATCATTTTCATCATTATCATCATCTTCTTTTCCTCTTCCTCCTCCTCCTCTTTCTTCTCCTCCTCCTTCTCCCCTTCCTCCTCCTCTTCCTTCTTGTTCTTGTTCTTGCTCTTCTTTCACCTAGGTTAGATATGCAGTGCCCACTCATGAAATTGAATCTTTGATTTGATGTTTCCAATCTGGACCAAATTTGTTCCTCTTTAGGCAGTTTGATGCTCCCCTTTCACCCTTCCTTTGTGATCAGTCTATTGATACCAGGCTTAGGGCCTAGGTATCCTAGGATAAAGATTCTTAGCTTGACATTTAAAATTCTTCACCCTCTAAAACCCTTCATCTTCTATTCTGTGTTTCCAGAGATATTTTGCATTCCTCATTTTCCTCATTTTATATTCCAGCCAAACTGCCTTACTGTTCCTTGAACTTAATACTAATGTCTTCTTGCTTCCATAAGTCAGCGAGTGCTTCCATGTCTAGAATGTACTCATTTTGTCTTCACTCCTCTGTTTATAAGCCATTATTTACTGATAACTTTCCTAATTCCCCAAGTTAATAGCCTTTTCTCCATCCTAAAATTATCATGCAGATCTATGTGTCTGTTGACATGTTGCATTCTCTCTGTATAATACAAGGCTCTCAGAGGGACCATTTTTAATTTTCTTTGTGTCCTGAGAGCTTTGTACCTTGCAAAAGCTTAATATACAGTTGCTGGGTTGGATACACTCTTTATCCTTATAGAGTTTTTCTGACACACATATCATATTCCTCTATACACATTCAAATTCAAATTCAACCAACATTTATTAAGTTCTCACCATGAATGAGATGCTAATCTAAGTACTAGAATACATAACTTTAAAAAAAAGTGTCCATACATACCCTTAAGCTCCTTAAGGAAATTACATATTTAAGGGCAAGGGGCAAAAAAGGATATGATATGGACATACATATTCATATAATATCCTTTGTACTTATATATTGACCATTTTTATACTCTTCTTTTAGTTTTCTGTTTTGTTCTTTTTATTACATGGCTCCTTACTCAGTTTTAAGAGGATGCCACACAGGAAGAGAAATCACCAGGCAGGAGTTTAGGGGAAACAATTACCAGCAATTGTATAAATCATTATAGAAAAAAAGTTATTCAAGAAACTCCCAAATCTTCAGATAGAAAACCAGTTAGAGTGTAAGACAGGCAATATAAAATAACATGGTAACAAGTTGTAAGGATTAGAATTTGGAGAAAGAAGACCTTGAAATATGTCACAACCTCTTCTGCCCATAGTCCAACAGCAAATGGACTATGCAAATATGTCTCTGTTTCTTTTGGAAGTGATTTTAAGGTCTCATCTGCTTGATTTTGTGAGTCATTTTTGGCGGCTTCAATTCTGTGCATTGAGGCATATTTGATAATTAATTATTAATGATAATATCAGGACTGATGGAATTTAGAAACCAATAACCTAAAGATGGTCTTCCTGTCAGATAAGCTTATCAGCTTTCCTGTCAGATGGCTTCTCCTTGGCAAATATTACCTTTGTTTTCCCTGACAATTCCAAATGAATTGGAAGGGACAGCTCTTTTCAGTGCCATCTTCCATCTGCAGAGAAAGAATACCATCATTTGGAAAATTAGACCTAGAGTCAGATAACTAATGTCTTTAGAAATAACTTGGGGATTGAAACGAGAAGGTCTTGTTTCCTCATCTGTAAAATGAAGGCATTAACCTAGATGATTTCTGAAGATTCCATCATAGCTAACATTTAAGAATTCTGGGATTCCAGAAATCTTTCTGCTGTGGGAGGTTAACTATTCTGATCCCATTAATTCCAACAAACATACACTGAATGATTCTGGGTAAATCTCTTAAAGTTTCTGCTTCAGTTTCTTGATCTGTAATATGGGGAAAAGGGGATTGATTCCTTTTATCTCCAAATCTATGATCCTAGGAGTCATTCTTTATACTTATCCACATAGCAATTCAAATGCTTGAAGCAACTCTTTAAAATGGTAACTGTCTCTTTTAGGGAATTATATCAAATTTGAAAATCTCTCCCTTTTTTTACTACTAGATGTCACTGTCTCTATACAAAGGGCTGAAATCACGCCATTTCCTTATGTTCCCAGCTTCCAGCTGTCTCCTGGGAAGTGAAGTACCTACAGATTTCTAAACATCCTGACATACCACAAGTTGTGGCACCCTTCCAGGCTAAACAAGAGGCCTTTCGAAAGATAAATACAGACCACTTTGCTTGACAGATGTGTGTAAGAACACAAATTTGCCCAGAGAGGTAAGATAACGTTGGATAATCAGTTCAAATCTAGGAGTTCTAAGTCATGACCAGAAAATGTGTAACAATCAGGCCTATTCAATCCCATTCATTCCATTTGCCTTGAAGAGTATTATTCTGTGCTTTATTCTTATTTTTGATTGTAGTCCAGTTTTTCATGTATCTAATTCATGTGATTACCACTAAGGTTTGAAGAGGGTAGAACCTCAAAGAAACTCAGTATTTGAAACATTTTTTCCTTTTGGATCTTGTACTTTATTAGATGTTGGAGGAGGGAGGAGGGAGTGATGACCTATTATTATTTATTTCAAACAAACAAATGAAACCATAGTCCATTTTAATCCATGTAACAAATACCCTATTTCCTTCCTGAATGGGTGAAGATTCATTCATTCATTCATTTATTTTTTAAGGATTACTTTTAAAAGTCAGTTTTGTTTTCACACACACATACTCCCCATATACATATAAAATATACACACATAAAATGTATACGAATATATACATATGCATATGTATACACACACACATATATATGTATATGTATATGTATATATATATGTATATGTTTATGTGTGTGTGTATATATATATATATATATATATATATATATATATATATATATATATATATATATAAAATGTGTCTGTGTGTTTGTGTGTATACACACACACTTTTAAAATCAATGCATCAGAAACTTGAATTTGACTACCAAACACTATGAGAATTGAAAACTAGCTTTTTAGTAGATATAGCCCTTACAAGACCTGAACTATAGAACATTAACCAGGAACTAAATCCTGATCTGACTTGGCAGAATAAAAGAGCTGTGAGATTATATCAAGTAGCCTATAGAACTTGCACAGGGTACATGCAGCTAAATTCAGAAATTCAAGTGTGGCATGGAACTGATCCAGCAATTGCTGTAGATTAAATGACATCTTTTTTCTGCAAGGTCAAGTGGTTACCCTTTTGGCATTTGAAGATAAAGACTATGTCTAAAAAGCAGTATGAAGTCCAAGAGACTGTAAGAAAGATTGCTCAGACAGTCTTGTATATATTACAAGGCTTGATCAGGGCAAGAGAAGCTTTGTTGGTGACCTGGAATAAAGAAGCTAGCATTTAGAAAACAGCTGAAACTGAATTGTTTTCAGATATAGTTATCTATGTGTAGCCTTAGTCTCTTAATAATTCTCTTCTGGGCTCTAGAAGTCACTTGTTTGACCTCTAGATTTATATGGACCAGATTGAATCAGTCAAAGCTGTTTTCTCAGATAATATTACCACCTCTTTGATCTTGGGCAAATCACTAACTGTCTAGATCCTTTGTTTCCTAGATCCATTTTATCTGAATATTGAGGATATGGGATTGAATGGATTTTAAAATCCCTCCCAATTTTAGTTCTATAATGATAGAATATTATATCTTATTCTCCAGAAAATATTACTCATTTTGACTAAGAGGATGACCTGTACATATCTTTCTTCAGTGAATGGATTAAGAGTTTGGTCACAGTTGAATGAATAAGTTAATGAATGATAAAGCATATTAAAGGTATCAGGCATGATAAACACTAGGGAAAAATATAAGCAAGCAAGACAGTTCCTGTCTTCAACGAGTTGACATTCTAATTGGAGAAGATAGTGGTCAGGAAGTGATGTTTCCATATTGTTTAGAAATGGTCAAGAAGTGATGTGGAGGTTTAATTCTGGACAAAGTAGGATGAAAGCTCACCTATCTGAGTTCAGGATCCTCAGAAGGGGGATTCCTGAAAGAATGTGGATGAGGAATTCAGCTTGAGTGCTGGTGGCATGATTTGGAAATGGCCAGGAAGGTTCTCATGAAAAGCAAAAAGAAAGTCTGCCGAAATAAAAAGGGTATGATTTCATTTCTGTAAGGGCCGCCTTTATAGGATCTCTATTAAGGTGTGAAGGTATGATATGATCTGATGTTCAAAAGAGCTGTCCTAGTGGCTAGGAGGAGGAGTGTGTCAAATCAATAACAAAACATTTTATATAAACACTGCTTTTGTGTGTCCATCACAAATGCAGCCTTAGAGAGAAATTTGGTTCAGAAACTTGGGTAGGTACTAAAATAAAAAAAGTTTTAAAAAATTACATTTTTTTTCCACCAACAAAAAAATTGTCTTCTCTCCCTTCTACTCTAATGCTACTCTTGCCTTTTCAATTGCGAAGGAAAGAAAAACAAAACAACTAACCATAATTTGTCTTGCTGTTTCTTAATCTCCCTCCACCCATGGATCTCTCCCTTAGCTTTTCTTCCCACCTTTTCCCTATTTCACCCATTCCCAATGTGGGTAGGTTTTCAGAATTATTATATATTTCAGGAATTCTCCCATTTCTAATGCCTTTTGTTCATTTTTCCTCTGCACCTCATTTATATAGCATAATTATTATTTTTATCTTTTTTCAAGACAGCTTTGCTTTTTAGAGTCAGCTCTGCCCCAATCTTCTCCAATTATTAATGTCAATCTTAAGCATATGAAATACATTTCCATGTAAAAAACATTAAACAATTTGTCCTTGTTGAGTCCCTTGAAATTAATCTTTGATGTTCTTATGTATTAAATTTTCTATTGAGTTCATGTTTGGTTGAGAAAAAGTCCTGAAAATCTGCAATTTTGTTGCACATCCATTTTTTAATACAATATTATGGTTAGTTTAGCTTGATATGATATTTTTGGTCACAGGCCTATTTCTTTTGATTGTCAACATATGTTATTCCAGGCCTTGTGGTCTTTTATTGTAGCTGCTCATAAATCCTGTACAATTCTAATTGTATCTCCAGCATCTTTGAAATTTTTGTTTTGTTTGTTTCTTGTAAAATTTTCTCTTTGACCTGAGGCTTTCAAAATTTGGCAATAATGTTCCTATGTATTTTCAATTTAGGAACTCTTTTAGATAGTGACCAATGAATTATTTTATATTTTTACTCTCCCCTCATATTTTGTCACTCCAGAACAATTTTCTTTTCTTTTCTTTTTTTTAATTAAAGTTTTTTTTTTTATTTGCAAAACACATGCATAGATAATTTTCAACATTCACCCTTGCAAAACCTCATGTTCCAAATTTTTTCCCCTCCTTTTCTCCCACTCCCTTCCCCCAAGTGGCAAGTAATCCAATACATGTTAAACATGTGAAATTTTTCTATTCATATTTCCACAATTTATCATGCTGCACAAGAAAAATCAGGTCAAAAGGGAAAAAATGAAAAAGAAAACAAAATGCAAGCAAACATCAGCAAAAAGAGTGAAAATACTATGTTGTAAGCCATACTCAATCCTCACATTCCTCTCTCTGAGTGTAGATGGCTCTCTTCATCACAAGATCATTGGAACTGATCTGAATGTCCATCAGAATTAATCATCGTATAATCTTGTTGTTGACATGTACAATGAACTCCTGGTTCTGCTCATTTCACTCAGCATCACTTCATGTAAATCTCTCCAGGCTTCTCTGAAATCGTCCTGCTGATTGTTTCTGATAGAACAATAATATCCCATAATATTCATATACTATGACTTATTTAGCCATTCTCCAAGTAATGGGTAACCACTCAGTTTCCAGTTTCTTGCCACAAACATTTTAGCACAAGTGTGTCTTTTTTCAAGTCTTTATGATCTTTTGGGATACAGGCCCAGTATAGACACTGTCCAGGACAATTTCCTTTGATTATTTCTTGCATTACTGTGTCAAGGATCTACTATGTCATTTTCTCAGAATCCTCCCCTGTTTATTCTAATTTTCAGAGAGTTAGTTGCTTTAGTTAGGTTTTATAAATCTTATATTACACTGTTATTTTTTTCCAATTGTTTTCTTCTGTAGTTCTCATTCTTTTCCAGTTTTCTCTCACAACGCAATCATTTATATAAATATTATAAACTCCCAGGAATTTAGATAATTAATTTAATTTAATTTATATAATTTAAACTCCCAGGACTTACAGACATTTTGTGTCCAAGTCATTATTATTATTATTATTTTTTGAAGTTTTGCTTGTAGATATTTGGAGTCAATCTCTTCTGAGTTTGTCTTGAGCATCCCTGTCAGCATGATAGCTTCCTCTCCTCTCCTTTTCCTGATTATTCTTTCAGCCTATCCTGAGTTCAAATTTGATGTTTCTGTAGGGAAAGTTTGGGTTGGTCTAGTTGCTACTTTCTTGGAGGTATTGTATATTGTATTATTCCAGGATCTCAAGGATAGGCCTGGGAACTGCAAGTTTTCAGTGCTCCCAAAATGAACTGATCCAGGGCAAAGTTTGATTGTTGCTCTCCTAATCTAAGTACCATAAATTCCTGTCATGGATTTGTGTTTGGGCAATAGATTACTTAGTTTCATTATCTTAAATTGCCTCCTCCTACTGAGAACCTTTTCTGATTTTCTTAGTCTTTAGTATTTTCTTCCTCTCCCAATTATCATGTACATATTTATCTGTTTATGTGTTGTGTTCCACACTTAGAATATGAGATTCAAGAGAGCAAAGACTAGGACATATGCTTTGTCTTTGTATCCTTAACACCTACCATAATGCCTTATACATGTTACATGCTTAATAAATACTTGTTGGGTTGGATTGGGTGGGGTATGAATTGACCACTTACATTGTTATGTATCTTGTCTATCTCTAACTTCTCTAGATGGAGTCTGGCTTTTTCAGGAATTTCTCATATTATTATCTTCTCTGACACAAGTCTAGAGTGAAAAAGCATTAGAGAGAGACAGACAGACAGAAAGACAGACTCAGTGACAGAGACAAAGAGACAGAGAGATAGACAGAGAAATGTGAGTGTATATGTATATATGTGTATTTATGTATATTTATATATGTGTGTGTGGATGCAAATGCCATGAAAGAATCATTTGTTTGAGGGAAAACAATATTTGGCATGTATATTCCAAGGTGCTTAGAAACTTGGTTTATGAAAATCTGAAAATGTCCCTATTAAGCCTTTCCCATGCTGGAGAAACTGATCCTATGAGTCAAAGGTTGAAGTCCTCTCACTATTATTAAAGACCAAGCTTAGACCTAAATAAAGGAAGAGGCAGACATAATTGCTGGATTTTCAATTGAGTGTTGAAGGAAACATTTGATACTTTTAAAGGGCCCATCTAAAAGAGTACTGTATTATTTAGTGTAGAATCTCCACCTATCAGAGAATGATCTGTCTGGAAAGAGTTTTGAATGCCCTAAGTTAATACACATTTCTTAAAATATGTTATTAAAGTGTTATTCACACTTTAATGAATATAGTTGTAAAATGGTGTTTTCCTTTTACTATGTAGCTAATTAACAAGTTTTATCAAAAAATTACTCTAGAGTTGAGTTCTAAAATAATAATAATAATAATAGCTAGTAATTATTCAGGGTGTTCTAAAAGTCTTAGTTTAATTTTGAACTAATAACACTTAAAATTGTTCTAAGACTTTGGGGATACCCTGTATAGCACTTTAAGCTTTGCAAAGCACTTTGCAAATATTATTTCATTTTCCCCATTTTCTTATTATCCTTATTTTACAAATGAGACAACTGAGGAAGACAAGTCTAAAGTTACACAGCTAGTAACTATCTATAGTAGAATTTGAACTCAAGGCTTCCAGAATCTGTGTCCAGGATTCTGTCTACAAGTGCCACCCATCAACCTTGATCCTACCCTCCCAAATGTCATTTAAAACTTTAATATGGTGAAGTAGGAGGCAGTATAGTTAGTTTTTTTCCCTTACCCCCCCCCCAAAACCACAAAACAAAACTGCTCTAGAAAACACACCAGACCAATGGATGTGATTGAGAAATGTAACTAAAATAATCACAGTGAGTCATTTTTTTTCAGTCCAGATCAGCAAAGGGAATCAGACAAAGAGCTCTGTAGACACTGGAATGGAGGATCTGGTCAGGAACATTATATGAAGTATTCTAGAATTCTAGGTTGTTTACTGGGGCAAGAGGAGGTTTCAGATCCATACCAAGGCATCTGAATGGGAACAGGTACCAACTAGCAGCATTGTCACCATTAACTAATTCTGAAGATCCAGGAAAGACTGGAGAAGTTCTATGTTCACTCCTATATGTTCCCTCCTTCAACAGAAACCCTAGGCTGTGCACTGAGAGAGGAGGACGTTAAGAAGCTAGCAGCAGTTATGTGGCTCAATTCCCAGGATCATGGCAGGATATCACTTCCAGCTTTGAACCCAATCTGGAGCCTGCAGAGGAATACCAGGGAAAGAAATCTAGACTAAAAAAGAAGCCTGGGGTCTGTCACTGAAACAGAAAATCTCTCCCAGATGGCTGATTGGGGATAATTCCAGCAGTGGGAATTACTACTGTTGCCCAGAATCAAATCCAAGACAGGAACTTATGGGACTTAGACCAGGAGAGCAGTAATCCAACTTTGCCAGGGATCAGATCATTTTGGGAGCACTGAATGCTTGCTGTTTTCCAGCCAGTCCCTGAGATCCTGGAATAACACAACATTCAATACCCCTAAGAAAGTAGCAACAAGATTAAGCCAAACTTTCAGCTCCTTGCCACTACAAAAAGGGCTGCTACATTCTTGCACATGTGAGTGAGTCCTTTTCCCTTTTTTATGATCTCTTTGGGATACAGACCCAGTAGACACTGCACAGTTTGATAGCCCTTTGGGCATAGTTCCAAATTGCTCTCCAGAATGACTGTATCAATTCACAGTTCCACCAACACTCTAATAGTATCCCAGTTTTCCCACATTCCCTCCAACATTTATCATTATCGTTTTTTTTTTTTTTTTTGTCATTTTAGCTCAATCTGAGAGGTATGCAATGATATCAATGGCTTTTAAACTAAAATATTCAAGTCTTCCCCCCACCCCCCAATAAACCTTCATAAACAAGTTTGAACTAAAACAAAAGTTGCATATTTTCTGAAAACACTGAATATTTTTCAAGCTTTTTTCCCTCCTGAATTGATCCTATACTCACAAAATAAATTTTAACAGCTCATTTTCCCTTACTTTATCCTTTTGGAAAATCATAAAACTTGGCAAGAAGGAGAATATGTGTTTGTGTGTGTGTGTGTACATATATATATATAATATATGTTTTTTTTTTTTTTTTCTGAGGCAATTAGGGTTAAGTGACTTGCCCAGGGTCACACAGCTAGGCAGTGTTAAGTGTCTGAGGTCAAATTTGAACTCAGGTCTTTCTGACTTCAGGGCTGGTACTCTATCTACTGCACCATCTGGCTGCCCCCAAGAAGGAGAATATTGACTGACGATGAATACATGTATATATGAGCAGATGCAGACACACAAGCAGAAACCTATAGGTTTGAAACTAGAACAGCAGTTGATTTCATTCAACCAACCATTGGTTAACTGGTTGCCAGTCAGTCGTTTTCATAAAGCTATTTCTTTCTGCAATATGTGTGTGTGCATGTGCATGTACTTACTGTCTATATGTTTGCTTAGATGTTGCTTTTGTTCAGTCTGTGTCTGACTCTTCCTGACCCCATTTAGGATTTTTTTGGCAAAGATACTGAAGTGGTTTATCCATTGCCTACAGCAGTTCATTTTGCAAGTGAGGAAACCAAAGCAAACTGGGTTAAGTGACTTGTCCAGGGTCATACAACTAGTATCTGAGGCTGTATTTGAATTTATCTCTTCCTGACTTGGTGCACTAATCACTGAATCATCTAGCTTCCCTTAGTCCTCAAGCTGTTTTTACCCTTTAAGATTTTAACTTCATTTGCAAATTTCCTGTTTTTGATATTTGGTGACCAACACCCCTTCCTCTATTCTTTTTCTAAGACTACATTTAATATTCTAGGCATTTTTTTTTGATGTTATGGGATTTGGTGGAAGAACTTGTGTGGAAGTAGAAGTGAAAGCTGGAAAGGAAGTTTGAGGAATTAATATTGCAAAACTATTGTATTTTATTTGAGTTTTTGTAACTTCTGCTGCTACTTTGTATCAAGATAAACACTGCAGGAATATTCTTTGATAGGAGTACTTATCAGCTATGTCACAAGCCAATAAAATATCTAAATTCTTTATTTTTTAATTTTCTTCGAGCAGCCCTACAGACCAGAGAATCGGAATTAGAGAAAAGAGACAGGCTACTAAAAGTATAGATTTATAATTAGAAGGTATATAGAGAACTTCTGAATTTGACCTCATTTTATAGATCAGGAAATGGAGGCTTAAAGAGATTAATTTATTCATCCAGAGTAACACAAAGGAGTATGCTAGTAAATGTTTAACAGCTGACAAAAAATGTACTGCCCTATTTTTAGGGTTTACTGATTTCTGAGCATCCAGGGTGAGCCAGCTTTGTTAATACAGCTAACTAAGTGTTTGAGGAAGGATTTGAACATAGTTCTTCCTTACTTCAAGCTTAGCATTCTATCCATTGAGTCATCCAGTGGGAGGAATAGAGAAAGGAGGAGGGGGAGTCAGTCTTCTAAGTTCATAGGTTCTTAGTAGGAACCTTCCACTGTAAAAATTTTATAGAACCATATCAATTTTGGTTCATTAGTTATCAGCCTCAAAGCCATATGCTACAGTCCAAAGACAGTGGTATTGTTTTGGATTCCATTGGAGAAAAGATTAAGAAGACTCATTGTTCTCCTGGTTAGGATAGGATGAAAAGAAGCCACTTTCTTTGTTTTTTTTAATAAGCATGGATGGCAAAAGGTATGAAGACAGACAA